>NW_028327182.1:40654696-40957727 GCF_987537825.1 Furipterus horrens
ATCCATGAACATGGCTAATGCTTCCATTTATTTGTATCTTCCTTAATTTCTTTCTTCAGTGTTATATAGTTTTCAGAGTACGGGTCTGTTACTTCCTTAGTTAAGTTAGTTAAGTTTACTTAGTTAAGTTTATTTTTCTTGTTGCTACATTAAATGTGATATATTTTCTAGTTTCTATCTCTGATATTTTATTGTTGGTATACAGAAATGTCTTTGATTTCTGAATATTGACTTCGTATCCTGCTATTTTGCCAAATTCACCTATTAGGTTGAGTAGTTTTTTTCATGGAGTTTATAGGGTTTTCTATGTACACTATCATGTCATCTGCAAATAATGACTGTTTTACTTCCTCTTTTCCAATTTGGATGCTTTTATTTTCTTTTGCTTCTTTGATTGCTGTGGCTAGAACTTCCAACACCATGTTGAATAGGAGTGGAGAGAGTTGACATTCTTGTCTTGTTTCTGATCTCAACAGGAATGCTATCAGTTTTTGCACATTGATTTGATGTTGGCTTCAGGTTTCTCATATACGGCCTTTATTATGTTGAGGTATGTTCCCTCTATTCTCACTTTGCTGAGTATTTTCATCATAAATAGACATTGCATTTATCAAATGCTTTTTTAGCATCTATTTATAAAATCATGTGATTTTTGTCTTTCATTTAGTTTATGTGGTGTATTATATTTATTCGTCGTCGTCGTCGTCGGCAGCCGTCCGTCTCGAGAGACGATGGTGTAGCATCTTAAGAGTCTATCTGCACCACCGAGAATGGCTGTGCAGCCCGACTCGGGAGTGACACGGTATCTGTCTCCTCCCGTGTTGAATCGACATCTTGCGATGACGCTGGAGTGTCCTCTCCAGTGAAGCTGAAGCTACAGATCCTGGGCAGGGTGATATGGAGGGTCTGCTGTTGCCCATGCAGCAGACCCCCCCCTCTCTTCGCAGCTGAAGGATCCAAGGGAAAGACGGAGTCAATACAGCTTGGCTTCAGGTGCGCCGCAGGAGTTGCCGGTGTTGACTACAACGTCAAACCGCCTTAGGGACTCCGGCTCCGGATTTTCTGTCGGGGTTTACTCCCTTAGCCTTTCCCTGAAGAGGTATGCTGCAAGGCAGCGGAGGTTTTTTGGAGTCAGAGTTTTCCTTCTCTGATGTGCCCTGACTGGAAGATCGAACCAGCGACACTTAGCTCGCAGGTCGACGCTCAATCCACTGAGCCAAACCAGCCAGGGAGATTATATTTATTAATTTGAGAATATTAAACCATTCTTGAATCCCTGGGATGAATCCCACTTGATTGTGCTGTATGATCTTTTTAATATTTTCCTGGATCCGGTTTGCCAATATTTTGTTGAGGATTTAGCATCAATGTTCATCAGCGATATTGACCTGAAGTTTTCTTTCATTGATGTGTCTTCGTCTAGTTATGGAATTAGGGAAATACCGGCTTCATAGAAAGAGTTTGGGAGTCTTCCTTCTTCTTGGATGTTTTTGAATAGTTGTAGAATGGTAGGCATTAGTTCCTCCTTGAATGTTTTGTAGAATTCACCTGTGAAGCCATCCGGTGCAGGGCTTTTGCACACTAGGATATTTTTGATTACTGCTTCAATTTCACTCTCTGGTATCAGTCTTTTCAGGTTTTCTTCTTCTTGTTGATTCATTTTTGGGAGATTATATGTTTCTAGAAATTTGTCCATTTCATCTCGGTTGTCAAGTTTCTTGCCATACAGCTGCTTGTAGTAATTTTGTACAATCCTTTGTTTTTCTGTGAAATCGGTTGTGATTTCTCCTCTTTCGTTTCTAACTTTGTTTATTTGGGTCCTCTCTCCTTTTTTCTTGATGAGCCTGGCTAAAGGCTTGTCGATTTTGTTTATCTTTTTAACGAACCAGCACCTACTTTTATTGATCTTTTGAATTATTTGTTTAGTCTCTATGTCATTTAATACTGGTCTGATTTTAATGACTTCCTTCATTTTACTCACTCTAGGCTTTGTTTATTGTTGTCCCTCTAGTTCGTGTAGGTGTAGGGTTAGATATTTTGTTTGGAATTCTTCTACCTAAAAATTAGGTAGGCCTGTATTGCTATGAACTTTCTTCTCAGGAATGCTTTCCCTGTGTCCCATAGGTTTTGGGCTGTTGTGTTCATTATCATTTGTTTCCAGAAACTTTTTTGATTTCTTCCTTGATGTCATTATTAACCCATTTATTATTTAATAAAATGTTACTCATTCTTCATAAGTTTGAACGTCTTTGAGTTTTTTCCTTGAGATTGATTTCCAGTTTCAAGCTATTGTGATCTGAGAAGATGCTTGATATAATTTCAGTTTTCTTGAATTTGTTAGGCTTGTTTTGTTTTTTATCATGTCCTCTAATTATAAAAATATTTCATGTGCACTTGAAAAGAATGCATATTTTGCTTCTTTGGGGTAAAAAGTTCTATATATATTAACCAAGTCCATTTTATCTAGAGTGTTCTTCAATGCCTCAATATCCTTGATGTTTCTTTGCTTTGAAGATCTGTCCATCACTAATAATGGGGTGCTGAAGTCTTCTACTATGAGTGTGTTGCTGCCAATATCCTTCTTGCAGTCTTCCAAGATTATTCTTATATATTTGAGTACTCCTATGTTGGATGCATATTTGTTTACCAGGATTATATCGTCCTTTTTTCTCTTTTTTTTAAATGTATTTTATTGATTATATTGTTACAATCGTTCCAATTTTCTCCCCTTTACTCCCCTCCACCCAGCATCTACCTCCCCCAGCAATCCCCCCCAAGTCCATACCCATGGTTCATACATACAAGCTTTCCCGCTTCACCCTTTCATATATTCTTCTTCTTCTTCTCTCTCTCTCTTTTTTAGTAAATATGTGATTAATTAATTATTTTAACAATAAAAAATAACTATCCTTCCCTCTCAGATATTAAGACCCTTTGTAATCTTATAAAGGACAATGGGCGAAGGTCTCAAGCTCCTCTAGCTGCTTCAAGCTGGACATGGTCATCGTCCTACCTACCTTTGGGCCCATAAATCCCTAATAATAATGGGGGTGTGGAGGGGAGGGTGGCCTTCCCACATGGGGAAGGATCGTGCAGACTCCAGGTCAGTTGGCTGTCTCCAGACAACGGCGTGCTTGGTTTAACAGGCTGGCATCTTTGTTGTGTTCTGGAGGCAACAGATTTGGCAAAAAGAGTTAAAAGACATCATTCAATCCATAACTACTAGACGACAAAAGGCAGGGATTAATTTTTCACAAACCACCCCATTCTTCACCAACCCAGCCATTTAGTTCAGCCAAACCATTGAGTCTCAGGAGGCAGCGCTGCAGAGAGGATTAAGTGAGGCTTATAGTTACAATCACTCAGGTATTGTGGTCATAGGCTTATGCCCTTTGAAAACAGAAAACACATGTTAATTTATGTAACATAACCCACAAACAAGTCTCTAAATCTGTAAGACTGTCTTATTGCGAAGACATCCAGTTGCAAGGCACTTGACATTCTACTTGCCTGCAACTTAAATATCTTTGATGATATCACAGACATGGTTTAATTTTCAAGTGAAAACATATTTTAAATGAAAAGAAACTTTTAAGACGGTTAGCTGCACTACTTTATAGTCTACCACTGATCATTGTGATTTTCCTTGAATCATAATTTTTCTCTCTAAGATTACCCTCCTTGTCATTAAAGGTACTACATTAAATCCATTTTTAATTTATCCTGTTCATTTGCATAAACACAACAAGAGCAGCAAATGATCACTTATGATCTTTAGTTCTGCTTTGCTGGAACTTACCCAAGGAACATTTAGGGTGCCCCTCAGTCTGCTCTTCAGGGCACAGAAGCTGGGCCACATACCTGGCATTCATTCTTGCCTGTACACACCTGTCCTTTCCAACTCTTTCTGGTTTTTCATTGTGCCTTAAGGTCCCTTCTAGCCATCTTTCAGGAAAACAACCTTTGTTCCTTCCCTGGAAAGATTGCTGTGGACCGCACAACCAACCATGGTACCAGGCCTTTTATCTCGCGGGCTTTTATTACCTTTGAAAGTCATTTCCAGTTCCTCAGGGCTTTTTGGTAACAACCTGAGCCCAAGCATGTCTCCTTTAGGCTTGACATTCCAGTCAAAGACTAGGTCAATAAAAAAGAAAAAAAAAAAAAAAAAGGAACCTCTATTAACACCTGGCCTTATTTATTTTATGCAAAGAAGCTTATGTCATTACTTACTTTCCTTAAGTATTGTGAAATGTCCTTTTCTGTCTCTTTTAATGGCCTTTGTTGTGAATTCTGTTTTGTGTGATGTAACTATTGCTGCCTCCACTTTTTTTATGTCCATTTGCTCAGAATACTTTTACATCCCTTTTTCTCAGTCTGTTTAGATGTTTTGTTTTGAGGTGTGTTTCTTGTAGACAGCATATATGTGGGTCATGTGTTCATAGATATTCTGCTACTCTATATCTTTTGATTTGAGCATTTAATACATTTACACTTAAGGTTATTATTGACAGGTGTTTATTCATTTCTCTTTGTACCTGTGTTTCTCTCCATCTCTCTCTTTCTTCTTTTTCTTAAAGCATTCCCTTTAGCATCTCTTGCAATGCTGGTTTGGTGTAAATGTATTCTTTTAGTCTTTTTTTGTCTGGGAAACTCCTTATTTCACCTTCCATTTTGAAAGTGAGTCTTGCTGGGTAGAGTAGCCTTGGTTGTAGGCTTTTGTTTTTCATTGTTTGAGATATTTTTTTGTCATTCCCTTCTGGTTTGTAGTGTTTCTGTTGAGAAATCAGCTGATAGCCTTATCAGAGCTCCCTTGTATGTTACCTGCTGTTTTTCTCTTGCCGCCTTTAGGATGCTCTATTTGTCTTTGAATTTTGCCATTTTAATTATTATGTGCCTTGGAGTGGGCTTCCTTTGCTTCATCTTCATTGAAACCCTCTGTGCTTCCTGTACTTGTGAGACTTTTTCTCTCTTTGTGTTCAGGGATTAGGCGAGTGCACTCCTATGCATGCGTTCCTCAATAATCTCCCCCCCACCCCTAACCTTTCTTCTCTGGTCTTCAAAAAACAATCAAAGTAGAAACACACACACACACACACACACAGAGACACACACACACTCAAGGAGAAAAAAATAAAACTCTGCTCCTTGCCTCTCAGAGCCAGATGCCACCTGGCTCCTCCAGCAGGCAGAGCCTCACTCTTCATCCCTGACTCTTCTCAGGGGAAACCTAGAGTCACTAAAAATTCTTTGCGCAATGCTATTTGTAGCTCTGGGTGCCATGGCCAGCCAGAACTCATGTCTCGCTCCTTTTTCTGCAATCCTTACCAGACAAGTTGCTCCAAGATGCTCTCCTCTGCTGCCAGCATCACCAAGGCTCAACTCCTGCCAGTATCCAGATGTTAACAGAGATGCTCAACCCACAATTAGCCTAAACGACAGACAGGTCTTGGGAGCAAATAAGCACAGCCTCCCCTCATTCCTCCGCCATCTTTTCTCTCCCTTATAAGTTTTTTTACGTATTTTGGAAATTCAACCTTTGTCCAATGTAGCATTTGCAAATCTGTTCTCCCATATAGTCATTTCCTTTTCATTTTGATGATGGTTTCTTTAGCTGTGGAGAAGTTTTTTTCTTTTGATGTAGTCTCATTTATTTATTTTTTCTTATTTCCCTTTCTCTAAGAAATATATTGGCAAATATATTGTTACATGAGATATCCAAAATTTTACTGCCTGTGTTTCCTCTAAGATTTTTATGATATTACAACTTATATTTAAGTCTTTTATCCACTTTGAGTTTATTCTGGTGTATCGTGTAAATTGATGGTCTAGTTTGATTTTTTTTGCATGTCCTAGTCCAGGTCTCAAAACGCCATTATTGAAGAGACTGTCTTAAGACAGGGATGTACACTATCACTACTCTTATTCAAGATAGTACTGGAAGTCCTAGCCACAGCGAGTAGACAAGAAAAAGAAGTAAAAGGCATCCAAAATGGGAAAAAAGAAACAAAGATGCCATTATTCATGGGCAACATGATATTATAACTAGAAAACCCTATAGGCTCCACCATAAAACTACTTAACCTAATAAACGAATTTGGTAAAGTAGTGAGGTACAAAGTCATAATCAGAAAACAATTGCATTTTTATATATAACTAATGAACTATCAGAAAGTGAAACTAACAAAAACATTCAATTTACTGTTGCAAAAAGAGAAGAAAATACCTACGAATAAATTCAACCAAGGAGGTAAAAACCTGTACTTGGGAAATTATAGAAAACTGAAGAAAGAAAATGAGAAAGATACAAATAAGTGGAAGTAAATACTGTGTTCATGGGTTGAAAGAATTAGCACAATTAAAATGTCCATACTACCCAAAGCAATCTATAGATTCAACACAATTCTCATTAAGATATTGATAGAGTTCTTCACAGATCTAGAACAAATATTAACAAATATTCCAAAAATTTACATGGAACCAAAGATGACCCCAAATAGCCTCAGTAATCTTGAGAAAAAAAATAAAAAAGTTTGAGGGATCAGAATACCTGATATCAATCTATACTATAAGGCTACTGTAATCAAAACAGTCTGGTACTGGCATAAGAACAGACACGCGAACCAATGGAACAGGCTATAGAGCCCAGAAATAAAAGAAATAAATCCTGGTCTTTATGGCCAAATAATATTTGACAAAGGAAGGAATAGAATAAAAGGGATTTCTTAAAAATAGTCAATTGGAATACAGTACTTGGTTGAGCTTCACTGAACCTCAGTATCTCACTAATTTTAATGCCTATTAGTATACTCAGCATATCTCACCCTGTGGCTCTGAAAATAGATTCAAGTACATTTAAATACATAGTATGTTTCACTTCCCATTCCCAACATAAAATCTTAGAGTCCATTGTTATTTTTGTTTGTTTGTTTTCATAGATTTTTAGGCATTTTAACTTCTTTACTCTCTAAAACTTCTTTTTAAAAATATATTTTATTGATTATGCTATTACAGTTGTCCTAACTTTTCCCCCTTTTCCCTTCTCTACCCAGTTCCTCCAACTTCCTCCAACAATTACCCACTTAGTCTTGTCCATAGGTCATGCCTCTAAGTTCTTCTGTTACTCCATTTCCTGTACTGTTCTTAATATCCCCCTGTCTATTCTTTACCTCCCAATTTGTACTTGTTAATCCCTGCATCTTTTCCCCCATTCCCCCTTCCTACGCCCAGTGATAACCCTCCAAATGATCTCCATATCTATGATTCTGTTTCTGTTCTGTTTGTTTGCTTTGTTTATTAGGTCCCGTTGTTGATAGCTGTAAATTTATTGTCATTTTAATGTTCATAGTTTTAGTATTCTTCCTTTTCTTAAATTAGTCTCTTTAACATTTTATATAATAATGTTTTGGTGATGATGAACTCCTTTAGCTTTACCTTGTTTGGGAAGCACTTTATTTATCCTTTCATTCTAAATGATATCTTTGCTGGACAGAGTAATGTAGGTTGTAGGTCCTTGATTTTCATCACTTTCAGTACTTCTTGCCAATCACTTCTAGCCTGAAACTTTCTTTTAAAAAATCAGCTGACAGTCTTATGGGAACTCTTATAGGTAACTATGTTTTCTCCTGCTACTTTTGAGATTATCATTTTTATATTTAACCTTTAATATTTTAATTATGATGTGTCTTTTGTGGTCCTCTTTGCATCCATCTTGTTTGGGATTCTTTGGTTTTCTGGACTTATATGTCTAATTCCTTCACCCAATTAAGGAAGTTTTCTTTTATCAGTTTTTCAAATATTTTTTCAACTTCTTTTTCTTTCTCTTCTCTTCTCTTTCTGGCACTGCTATGATTGTGGTATGTTTGAGGTTGTCCCAGTTGCTCCTAACCATATCTTCATTTTCTTGGATTATTTTTTCTTCTTGCTGCTTTGATTGAATTTTTTTTCTTCCTTGTCTTCAAAATTATTTATTTGATTCTTGGCATCATCCACTCCACTTTTGATTCCCTGTAAAGTTTTTGTTATTTCACTTAGTTATTATAAATAATAACTTTATTTCATTTGGCAGCCTCTGTGTGTTTGTTTCTATGTATTAGGTAGAGGTGCTTTGACTCCCTATTTTAGTAGCATGGCCTAATATAGAAAAGTGCACTATTAGCTGGATGAGGTGAAGCCTTAGGTAATCACTTGGGTATGGCAGCTGATGTGAACCAGGTTGATGAAGTCTCAGATATGGTGCCACTCTATGGCTTTGTGTGGGCAAGGGCTCAGAAAAGGAACAATGGTCATTGCCTGGCCTCTGGACTTTTCTCTGGGAGGAAGCTGTCTCCTGGCCTTTGCCCTGAAGTCAGACACTTCAGTTTCTCCCTGTATGCCACTGGTGCCTTTCAAGCTGCTCCTCTTATGCTAGAGCCCAGAGGGATTGAGTCTGTGTCAGTCCTAATTCCTTTACAGACCCTTTAAGAAGAGAGAGAATCCTGAAATTTCTTCTGCTGCCCCAGCCCTCATTGGTTTTTATAGTCAAAAGTTATGGGGACTTATCTTCCTAGTACTGAAATTCTGGGCTGGCTGGGCTGGTGTGTGGCTGGGATCCCTCATTCCCAAGATATCGCTCCTGATTTTATACACCACACATGGGTATGGGACCACCTGTTATGTATCTCAAGTCTCTTCCCCTTCTATATTTTCTTTTTTTGTTTTCTTTAATTTTATTTTTTGGTTTTTCAATTACAGTTGTTCCATTTTTTCCCCATTGCTCCCCCCTCCCAGCCCATCCCTTCTCCCACAATCATATCCCTCCCCATTGTCCATGTCCATGAGTCATTCATACACGTTCCTTGACTAGACCTTTCCCTTACTTATCCCCCTTCTCTCCCTCCCCCCTACTGACTACTATTCTAGTCTTTGCCTATTTAGTTCATTTGTTTGTGCTGTTCTTTAGTTTCCTGTGTTAGGTGATATCATATGGTATTTTGCTTTCTTTGCCTGGCTTATTTCACTAAGCATAACTCTCTCTAGTTCCATCCATGTTGTTGCAAATGGCAGGAGTTCCTTCTTTCTTTCTGCTACATAGTATTCCATTGTTTAGATGTACCACAGTTTTTTGATCCACTCATCTACAGATGGGCACTTAGGCTGTTTCCAGCACTTAGCTATTGTAAACAGGGCCGCTATGAACATAGGGGTGGATAGGTTTTTTTGAATTAGGGTTTTAGGATTTTTTGGGTATAATCCTAGCAGTGGAATCGCTGGTTCAAAAGGCAGTTCCATTTTTAGTTTTTTGAGGTAATTCCATACTGTTTTCCATAGTGGCTGCACCAGTCTGCATTCCCACCAACAGTGCAGTAGGGTTCCTGTTTCTCCACTTCCTCACCAGCACTTGTTGTTTGTTGATTTGTTGATGATGGCCATTCTGACAGGTGTAAAATGGTATCTCATTGTGGTTTTTACTTGCATCTCTCTGATGGCTAGTGATGTTGAACATTTTTTCATGTGCCTATGGACCTCCTGTATATCTTCTTCGGAGAAGTGTTTGTTCAGGCCCTTTGCCCATTTTTTAATTGGGTTGTTTCTTTTCTTGATGTTGAGTCGTATATGCTCTTTATATATTTTGAAAATCAGTCCCCTGTCTGAGAAGTCATTGGCAAATATGTTTTCCCATAGGGTTGGTTTCCTTTTCATCTTGCTGATGTTTTCTTTTGCTGAGCAGAAACTTTTTAGTTTGATGTGGTCCCATTTGTTTATTTTTCCCTTTATTTCTCTTGCCTTAGGAGATGTATCCATGAAGATATTGTTACGTGAGATATCTGAAATTTTCCTGCCTATGTTTTCCTCTAGGACTTTTATAGTGTCATGTCTTACATTTAAGTATTTGATCCATCTTGAGTTTATTCTTGTGTGTGGTGTAAGTTGGTGGTCTAGTTCATTTTTTTGTACATCCCTGTCAAGTTCTCCCAGCACCATTTGTTAAAGAGACTCTTCTCATTCCATTTTATGTTCCTTCATCCTTTATCAAAAATTAGTTGACCATAGAGGTCTGGGTTTATTTCTGGGCTTTCAATTCTGTTCCACTGATCTATATGTCTGTTCTTATGCCAATACCAGACTGTTTTGATCACAGTGGCTTTGTAGTATTGTTTGATATCTGGTGTTGTGATTCCTCCTGCTGTGTTCTTCTGTCTCAAGATTGCTTTTGCTATTTGGGGTCTTTTTTGGTTCCATGTGAATTTATGGAGTATTTGTTCTAGGTCTGAGAAATATGTCATTGGTATTTTAATAGGGATTGCATTGAATCTGTAAATTGCTTTGGGTAGTATGGGCATTTTGATGATGTTGATTCTTCCCATCCAAGAACATGGTATTTGCTTCCATTTATTTGTATCTTCCTTAATTTCTTATTTCAATGTTATGTAATTTTCAGAGTACAGGTCTTTTATCTCTTTGGTTAAGTTTATTTCTAGGTACTTTATTTTTCTTGTTGCTATGGTAAATGGTATTTTCTTTTTTGTCTCTGTCTCTGATATTTTATTGTTGGTGTACAGAAATGCCTTAGATTTCTGTATATTTATTTTGTACCCTGCTATTTTGCCAAATTCACTTATTATATCGAGTAGTCTTTCAGTGGAGTTTATAGGATTTTCTAGGTATACTATCATGTCATCTGCATATAATGATAATTTTACTTCTTCTTTCCCAATTTGGATTTCTTTTATTTCTTTTTCTTGTCTGGTTGCTGTGGCTAGGACTTCCAACACTATGTTGAATAGGAGTGGAAAGACTGGACAACCTTGTGTAGTCCCTGAATTCAGGGGGAATGATTTTAATTTTTGTCCATTGAGTACGCTGTTGGCCTCAGGCTTCTCATATATAGCCTTGATTATGTTAAGGTATGCTCCCTCTATTCCCATTTTGCTGAGTGTTTTCATCATAAATGGGTGTTGTACTTTATCAAATGCTTTTTCTGCATCTATTGATATGATCATGTGATTTTTGTCTTTCATTTTGTTTAGGTGATGTATTATATTTATTGATTTGCAAATATTAAACCATCCTTGCATCCCGGGGATGAATCACACTTGATCGTGATGTATGATCTTTTTGATGTATTGCTGGATCCTGTTTGCCAATATTTTGAGGATGTTATCATCTATGTTCATCAGTGATATTGATATTGTTGTGTCTTGACCTGGCTTGGGGATTAGGATAATACTGGCTTCATAGAAAGACTTTGGAATTCTCCCCTCTTCTTGGATTTTTCAGAATAGTTTGAGGAGGATAGGAAGTAGTTCTTCCCTAAATGTTTTGTAGAATTCGCCTGTGAAGCCATCCGGTCCAGGGCTTTTGTGTTCAGGGAGGTTTTGGATTACTGTTTCAATTTCCTTCTTTGTTATTGGTCTGTTGAGACTTTCTACTTCTTGATTCAGTTTTGGAAGGTTATATGTTTCTAGAAATCTGTCCATTTCTACTAGGTTGTCAAATTTCTTGCCATATAATTGTTTGTAGTAATTTCTTATAATTGTTTGTATTTCTGGGGTATCAGTCGTGATTTTTCCTCTTTCATTTTTGATTTTGTTTATTTGGGTCTTCTCTCTTTTTTTCTTGATGAGCCTGGCTAGAGGCTTGTCTATTTTGTTTATTTTTTCAAAGAACCAGCTCCTACTTTTGTTGATTTTTTGGATTGTTCGTTTAGTTTCTATGTCGTTTAATTCTGCTTTGATCTTGATGATTTCCTTTCTTCTTTTTGCCCTAGGCTTTGTTTGTTGTTTTTGTTCTAGTTCTTGTAGCTTTAGGGTTAGATTTTTTATTTGAGATTCTTCTAGTCTTTTCAGATAAGCCTGTATTTCTATGTACTTCCCTCTTAGGACTGCTTTTGTTGTGTCCCATAGGTTTTGGGTTGTTGTGTGTTCATTGTCATTAGTTTCTAGAAATTTTTTGATTTCCTCTTTGATGTCATTGTTAACCCATTCATTATTTAATAGCACGTTAGTCATTCTCCATGAGTTTGTGTGTCTTTGATTTTTTTCCCTGAGGTTGATTTATAGTTTCAATGCATTGTGGTCTGAAAAGATGCTTGATATGATTTCAATTTTCTTGAATTTGTTGAGGCTTGTTTTGTGTCCTATTATGTGGTCTCTTTGAAAATGTCCCGTGTGCCTTTGAAAAGAATGTATATTTTGCTTCTTTGGGCTGAAAAGTTCTATATATATCAGTTAAGTCCATGTGGTTTAGTGTGTTGTTCAATGCCTGTATATCCTTGGTGTTTCTTTGCTTTGATGATCTGTCTATTGTTGATAATGGAGTGCTGAAGTCCCCTACTATCAGTTGTTGTTGTTAATATCCTTCTTGTGGTCTTCTAGTATTTGCTTTATGCATTTGGGTGCTCCTATGTTGGGTGCATATACGTTTATCAGTGTTATATCTTCTTGATGGATTGTTCCTTTAAGTATTATGAAATGTCCTTCTTTATCTCTTTTTATTGCCCTTGCTTTGAAATCCATTTTGTCTGATATGAGGACTGCTACCCCAGCTTTTTCTCAGGTTCATTTGCTTGGAATATTTTTTTATATCCTTTACTTTCAGTCTATGTAAATCTTTTGTTTTGAGGTGTGTTTCTTGTAGACAGCAAATATGTGGGTCCTGTTTTCTTATGCATTCCGTTACCTTATGTCTTTTAATTGGAGCATTTAATCCATTTACATTTAAGGTTATTATTGACATGTATTTATTCATTTCCCTTTGTATCTCTGTTCCTCTACTCTTTTTTTGTTTTTTCTCTTCCTTTTTCTTAGAATATTCCCTTTAGCATCTCTTTCAATGCTGGTTTTGTGGAGATGTATTCTTTTAGTCTTCCTTTGTCTGAGAAACTCCTTATTTCACCTTCTATTTTGAATGAGAGCCTTGCTGGGTAGAGTATTCTTGGTTGTAGGCCTTTGTTTTTCATTGCTTGAAATATTTTTGACCATTCCCTTCTGGCTTGTAATGTTTCTGTTGAGAAATCGGTCGATAGCCTTATTGGAGCTCCCTTGTAAGTTATTTGCTGTTTTTCTCTTGCTGCTTTTAGGATTCTCTCTTTGTCTTGGAATGTTGCCATTTTAACTATGATGTGCCTTGGAGTGGGTTTTTGGGGGTTGCTCTTTATTAGGACTCTCAGTGCTTCTTGGACTTGCATAACTTTTTCTCTCATCAGGTTCAGAAAATTTTCTGTCACTATTTCTCCTATCAGTTTTTCAGTTCCATGTTCCTTTTCTTCTCCCTCTCTTATTCCGATGATCCTGATATTATTTCTTATAATGCTATCCTTTAATTCCCTTACATCTTGTTCATATTTTTTCAATCTTTTTTCATTTTGCTGTATCGTTTGAGAATTATTTCCTACATTATCCTCTAACTCACTAATCCGATCCTCTGCTTTGTTTAGTCTGCTTTTGACTGATTCTACTGTGTTTTTCAGCTCAGTGATTGCATTCTTCATTTCTTCCTGGTTCTTGTTGATAGCTTCTATGTCTTTTTTTATGCTGGTGTAATTCTCTGCAAGTTCCCTGTAATTTCCTTGGAGCTGCTGGTAACTTCCTTGGAGGTTGTCATAGTTGTTTTTGAGGTTTTTGAGCATATTGAGCCTCCTCACCACCATAGTTTTGAATTCCATGTCTGACATTTGGGCTATGTCTATTCCATCTACCTCTCTTTCTGGGGATTCCTCTTTTCTTTTCATTGAGAGGTTGTTTCTGCGTCTTACCATGTTGGATTCTTCTTGTTTGTTTTTGTTATTTGGATTTGTCTGCTTTGCCTTCCCACCTTTGTGGTATGAGATTCTTTATGGTAGATCTGGGGGTTTCAGTGGTGCAGTCTCTTTGATCTCCTGAGCCTGTTGTTCTTGGGGTATCTTTTATATCGTTTGTTTATGCTGTCTGGTTATATTTCAGATGCTTTTTGTTAGGATCTTTGTTCTGGCTAGTTAATTGAGAGTCATTCTATCCACTTTATCTTGAATTCTTTTGTGGAGATGTCAGTTCAGGCTTTGTGTGCTGTCTTGTTTTTCTGTATCCACAGCCAGTCTGATGAGGTGGGTCAGAGGTTCCTGTTCCTTGCAGCAGTGGGCCCCCGCACTGCGCATTCCTTCGGTGTCTGTTGGAGCTAGCCAAGGTGTCTTTGCAGGCACGCCTGTGAGCAGGTAAGGTGACCCGAGAGCTCGCCTCAGGCCTGTCGCATAGCGCTCCAGGAGTTTCCCAAGATGGCCAGGGAGTTATCCTGAGGTCTGCTGCACTGTACTCCAGGAGATGGTCTCTCACCTGCCAGTGCTGGGCCCCAGACACTTGTGTATAGTGGAAGTGAGCGATTGGTGCCTATTGATGTCAGCGAGGTATTTTGGCACTTGTGCACCCCTGCTCGCCCAAGGCAGCCGGGGATCTAGCCTCAGCACAGCGCTCTGAGTGCGTGTCTGTGAGTCGCTGCTGCCTGCTGTTCTGGCACCACAGCCACCCACCGTTCCCGCACCCACCTGGGCTGGTATGCACCGAGCCCGAGAGAATGCTCTGAGTTCCAGTCTGGCACTCGGGCCTGGTTCCCCCTGGAGCTGGCCAGGGGCAACTGTGCACAGTCTTCTGTGTATCCAGAGGTCCCTCCCTGTGCCTGTTAGGGCACTGATCTTATGTCTGTTGGGGTGTGTCCAAGGGGCCCCTGGACTCTCGGCCCTGTGCACCTGGGCCAGTGAATGAGGGCACTTCCCTATGCACGAACGCGACCCAAGGGGAGGGTTGGGGAGTGAGCGCGTGCACCTCTGTGCCTGAGCTCCTCAAGAATGTACGTTCACCCCCAAACTTTCCCCCCCTCTCCTTAGTTCACAAGAGAAAAATATAAAGAAAAAAATTATGATTTCACTTGCTCAGCAGCATGCTGTCTCCCGTCTTTCAGCGCCTATGCCACCTGGTCGAGTCCTGTCTCTGCCAGCCGGTAGAGATCCGCTTTCCTCCTGACTTCCCTCTGCGGAAGCCTGTGGTCGCCAAAAAGCCTTTGTGTCCTTTCAGCCACAGCTCGGGCAGCCGCCCCAGTCATGAATCCCATTTTGTCCCTTTTTCTTCTTTCACTATCTTCACTAAACAGGTTGTTCCCAGATGGTTTTCTCTAATCCAGCAGTGCCAAGGCTCGACTCCTGCCGGTGTCCAGCTGCTCACTGAGATGTTCTGTCTGCAATTAGTCCAAACTACAGATGGGTCTCGGGAGCCTGAGAGTGCAGCCTCCCCTCACTCTTCCGCCATCTTCCTCCCTGACCTTCTATATTTCTGAATGAATGTGACTACTTTAATTGCTTGGTTCTCAGACTTCCACACAACTCAATTTTTTGACAATTCTGGGTGATTATTGTTTTGTAGTTTAGTTATAATTTTTGCTGTGGTTGTGCAAGGAGGTTAGCTGTGTTTACTTATGCCTCCATCTTGGCCCAAAGTGCTAAAACTTCTTGAAAGAATAATTAAAACAAATGCATAAGTTCTTAAGTGGAATGTCAATGATTCACAAATAAATAATAGAATTTCTTCCTTACACTTTATATTTACCTGGTAACTGTGGCACTATGCAAATTTCAAAAATATTCATTGACATTTTGCAAATGTAAGAAAGTTATATTTCAGGAATGATAGAGTGGCTCTAGGTCCCAGTCTGGGCAAATGTTTTTTCTAGCAAGATCATGTTTTAGCAACAAGCAGGCAAAAAATAAATCTCTTTTTACACAATTCTCCCAGTGCTGGCTTTTTCGATCATTTATTACTTCATTAATATTAACATGTATAATTAAGCACCTATTATATACCCTTAGTCAGAGAAGGAAAACTCTGACTCCAAAAAACCTCCGCTGCCTTGCGGCATACCTCTTCAGGGGAAAGGCTAAGGGAGTAAACCCCGACAGAAAATCCGGAGCCGGAGTCCCTAAGGCGGTTTGACGTTGTAGTCAACACCGGCAACTCCTGCGGCGCACCTGAAGCCAAGCTGTATTGACTCCGTCTTTCCCTTGGATCCTTCAGCTGCGAAGAGAGGGGGGGTCTGCTGCATGGGCAACAGCAGACCCTCCATATCACCCTGCCCAGGCTCTGTAGCTTCAGCTCCACTGGAGAGGACACTCCAGCGTCATCGCAAGATGTCGATTCAACACGGGAGGAGACAGATACCGTGTCACTCCCGAGTCGGACTGCACAGCCATTCTCGGCGGTGCAGATAGACTCTTAAGAAGCTACACCATCGTCTCTCGAGACGGACAGCTGCCGACGACGACGACGATATACCCTTAGTGCTGGCTAAAAAAGAATCTGCCCTTGTATATATTTATACAGGGGTGAGTAAAATTAGGTTTATAGTTGTTCATGAGAAAAATAATGTAATAGTTAATAAGTAATAATATAAGAATAAGCTATTTCATGTATTCACAACTTAAAACCTACTCCATCCCCATATATAAATAAGGAATTGTACTCCAAAAAATATAAGAAAAATAAAGTATACTTAACTGTCATAAAGAGATAAAGTAAAAACATTAAGGATAGCCATAGGTTGAAAATATTTCATCTAGAGGTGCAAATGTAAGGAAGGAGTAGAATGTAGTTGGAATAAATGCATTTCTGTCAAAAAAAGTAAGGAAAGGCACGAAAAGTAGAAATATATGTATAAGAGAAAAGTAAAGAAAAAGTTAGTAAGATACAGTTGTAAATTTTACAATTTGGCTTGACTATTAGTAGTCTGAAAAGACATTAAACAAGAAATGGCTTGAATCTGACCACTTATTTTCAAGTTACTTTCCTTCCTTCACAACTCTAGACGGAGTGTTCTTTGGTTTGCATCACCATAGGGAAAAATCAAGCACAATTTAATTAAAAGAGTCTTTAGTAAAAATTCACTATGGTCCGTGATCTGTTAGGGTTACAGAACTCATAAGCAGAAGGAATAGAACAAATAAAGTGACATAACACCAGCAAGCAAAAAGAGAAAGAGGGTCCAGTTAAGAAGCATACCCTGATGGTGCATGGCTAAGTTTTCATTTTCATCTAGTCTAAATCATTGGTAGTTAACATCATAAATAATATTGATTTTTATTTTTAAAAAATTGATTCCAGAGAGAGAGGAGGAAGGAGGGAAAGAGATAAACCTTGATCAGTTGCATTATCTATGCACCTCCACCAGGGACCAAACCTGCACCCTAGGTGTGTGCCCTGACTGGGAATCAAACCCCTCCAACTCTTTTGGTTTAAGGGACAATACTCTAAATAAATGAGCCACACCATCCAGGGCCAGAAACAATATAGCTATATCAATATATTATTTTAGTATTGTGAAAGTGTATGCATTTGTGTTTCCACTTAGCAAACCCAGTTACTGTGTTAAATGTTATCTCAGCTAATATGTTTAAGGCCTTCTTAAAGCTGTACATTTAAAAAATGTGTCATTAGA
Source organism: Furipterus horrens (assembly GCF_987537825.1). Taxonomy (NCBI): domain Eukaryota; kingdom Metazoa; phylum Chordata; class Mammalia; order Chiroptera; family Furipteridae; genus Furipterus; species Furipterus horrens. The sequence continues at coordinate 40,672,127 of NW_028327182.1, forward strand.
AAAAGTGACTTTATCAGGCTGGCTGTCAGCATTTGCTGTTCTGCTGCTGATACTCAGGAAGGTTACCCAGATGAGTGCTTCTTATACTTGTATATTTCAAACTTTGCTATGTAATAGATTTGTGCAAGGTGCTTGATAAAAACACAGCTACTTTTCTCTCTGTCCTGAATTCTCACTCAGCATATTTTAGCAGAGGAATACAGAGATTCTGGATTCTAGAGATGTTGCTGGAGGTTATCTGTAGACCAGAATTTGAACAACACAACTATATAAATTTTGTTTAGGTAGACATTCTCCCACTAGTATGTAACCAATAAACTATATATTCAAGGGGAAAAAAAGTAAAATTATATACCTATATCATTGCAGGTAAATATAGTAAAACTAGTGACTTTTATCTATAATGCCTCCTTAACTCCTGTGTATTATTTCAAAGATAGCAAACTGGTTTCATCTCATCTGCCGGTAATGATTAGGAGTTCCTACTGGCTTGTGGATGATTCTAGACTGCTAAATTTCCTCTGCAGGGAGAAATGTTAGGATGGATTAGCCATGTCTGCAATGAACAGTACAAGTGGATTAAGCAAGGCCAGGTCCCCGTGTGTCCTCACTTTCCTCTCATGTGCTCTGCTGTGCTTTTTTCTTTTTAGCCTATTTTTTCTTTTGTCTTCTGAGATTTAGCAATCATTTCTTTCTTTCTTTCTTTCTTTCTTTCTTTCTTTCTTTCTTTCTTTCTTTCTTTCTTTCTTTTAGGATTAATTTTTCTCCTACTCTTTATTTGTTCTTTCCTCTTTGTTTAGAAACAAATTAGCTCATTGAACAGTAACACTCCTCACTCAGGCTGACCGTTCAGCTTCTCCCTGATGGGGACACAGCATACGAATGCAGAGTGTTTCCCACCAGGCCCAACAGTGCCCCTTTACCTGAGTAGGGCTCTCTCCTCACTGTCCTCCAACATATCACAGCCATCCCTGCCCCTTTTCCATTGGTGGATCTTCTTCCCCAACTTTGAAGACCCCATCTCTGTACCTCTTTTCTTCCTTTAATTATTTTAATTCTACCTGAAGGCCTAGATCAAGTAGCAGTTTCTGGCTTGTTTCCTGCAGCTGAGTAGTAAATTACTTAAGTTCAAAACAACATAAAGATGCAGCATTTTACCTCTCTTGTGCCAGTACAGTGGGAAGCAAGCAATAAGCTATATATAATTGAAAAAAAGGTAAGTAAATGTATCTATATTTTGAAATTATATCAATGCTATAATATGATTTACCAAGCATCAGAAGTTTAGCTGATAATTCTTTAATCTGGAACAGTAGTTTGTTCAATATTAGTCCTATGAAAACATAAAATTACATATTATATGCATGTGTGTGCATCTATAGTTATACACATTATAAACACAAACTCTACATGCATATATTATAATAAGGAGTACTGGATGAAAATTGGGATTTTAATAAATAACAACAATGTTATCCCAACTCTTGATAAATGCTATTATATCTTTCAGGAAGTAAGGGAGTAAAGAAAAGTAAAAGAGATATTAAGTGAATATTAAGGTAGGAAGGAGTGGGAGAAAAACAAAAAAAAAGGAAGAAGGAAGAAAAATAAGGAGAAAAGAAAGAGAAAAAAACAATATCTTAAAAGTTAGTTCATGCCTAAACTTGCAAGTTTAAATTAGGTAGCTACTCTGCTTAGATGTTGAGTTTGATATCTATAAAATCTATTTATGTTCCCTTTTTATCACTTGCTGACAAATAACAAAAATAAAGGCCTTATAAATGTATGTACTGAAAACAAATATAACAGAGACAAAAAGAAAGTTCTTTATATTCTGTCCACCTTTAACTCCAAGGATCCATTGAGTGAGAATTCAGACTTAAAAAAATTATGACTTGCCCTACCCTGGATGGGTTGCTCAGTTGGTTGGAGCATCATCTCATTCACCAAAAGACTGCAGGTTTGATCCCCACTCAGGGCACATACCTAAGTTGGAAGTATCATCCCCAGTCCAGTCAGGGTGTGTAGAGAAAGCAACCAATAGATGTTTCTCACGTTGATGTTTCTTTCTTTCTTTCTCTCTCTAAAATAAATGAATATATCCTTGGGTGAATATTTTTAAAATATGACTTGCCTGTTACAATATGATCACCCTTTCACCAAAGATTCACTTTAGAACTTCTGATTCATTGTGATATTTTTACAGAGTTCTTTCTCTTAATTGTGTATGTTCACTCTTGAGGTTTTAGTATCTCTGAACTTATCACTAAGAGACCCTTGTAATAGTCTTTCAATATTAATGAAACAAATGCCTGTGAATGCATGGATTTCTGAAGCATATTTTTAAAAGGCCAGGCTCTAAAAGTCAAGGATGATAACAAAGAGGATCAGCTAGATATCTCAGCCAGTACTCCAACTCCTCAATGCTTCTGAATTAAAAGTTAGAAGTGTTTCAATACTCCTGAAGTACTTAAATTTCTTTGGAACAGATCAGTAATTCTAATTGATCAACTTTAGAGATAATCTTACTTTAAATTTAGACTTACTGGAGTATCATCTCAAAATATCACTTTACAGATTGACAATATTGTCTATAAAGATCTAGGAGCTTTAAGATGAGAAGCAGGTGAGGTGTGTTACATTGCATGCAAATATAAACTCAGTTCTAAAAGTTTCACATTTTTATGTAGCTATAAAGTGAAAATACAATTTAAGAGACTCTTTATTATACTTGTATCACTCCAAAGAGAAATGGTAGAAATAACAATTATTGTACTATAATGCTAGTGGAGAAAACTAATTAGCTCAGGTCAGAAGATTAAAAAAACAGCATGGTAAGCATTTATTGAACATTAAAAGAAAGAGAGAGATTCCATGAAGCAAGAGATCAAAGGAATATAATTCAGGCTGAGGTAAGTTCAATGCTAACACAATTCCTCCTAATGCAGTACAACAAATGAAAAATTCAATTAACTAGAAAGGGCTTTACTGTATATCCAATATACTCATCATTTCCACCTTCCAATAACTTATTGGATTTGCATAAGTAAAAGTCATAATTAATGTAGAAGTAGAGTACCCAACAATAGTTTTTCTTAGGAATCATGCAATGTGAAAAACTGTTAGAGGCCCTGGCTGCTGTGGCTCAGTGGACTGAGTGTCAGCCTGCGAGCCAAGTGTTGCTGGTTTGATTCCCAGTCAGGGCACATGACTAGGTTGCATGTCAGGTCCTCAGTTGGGAGCACAAGTGAGAGGCAACCACACAGTGATGTTTTTCTCCCTCTCTTTCTCCTTCTCCCTCTCTCTAGAAATAAAACAAACAAACAAATAAATAAATAATTTAAACAATTGTTAGAAATCTTAGCTAACATTTTGAGACATCCTTGTAGTACCGATGGGTAAGACACAAAAGCTGCAAAGCAATGTATATAAACTTATTGAAGAGCAAATCAGATGATGACAGGGTAAAAAGGACTATGTAGGAGAATCTTCTATAATTTATAAAAGCTATTATTAGCTTACTTATAAGGCTTGATGTACAACCTTTAAAGATTATATCTAAGAAACAAAATACTATTGTCAAAATGGTAAAAAGTAGGAAATGATTACAAGATCTTACTTCCACAGTGTCACAAATAAATAACAGAGTCTGCTATGATACACATGATATGCAAGGTTGATTATTTCAGTTTCTACACAAACAAAATAAAACCAGAAAGTTTTGTTGCTCTTTCACATAGTTTTATTCTTTTGTTGACTCTTGGACACCCATAATCCTCAGATAGCTATGCAGCCATTTTGCACCCTCATACCCACCCCTCACCACTGTAGTGTCAAATGTGGCCACAATGTATGGTCACCAGGATATCCATATTATACTTTTTATAATAACACTGTGCCCTCAAAATGGGACTCTTCTCTTTTTCTCATTTCTCAACTGTGGGCCCTTTTCCTAGGTTAATTCAAATATATTGATTAGACAAATTCACCCACGTTAATAATCAGTCATCAGCTAATAGTTCACCTCATTTAAAAGTAGGACTCCATTGTAAGATCTGTCATATCTATGCATCATTATAATTTGATGATTGTTCACTTAATTTCACACACCATATTAGATCACATATGTTAATGTAAGAAGGTAATTAATACATTTGCAAAGTAATTACAAGTAAGAAGTAAAATAGAATAGAGTAAACCAGAATGGATTTAAACATCCTGTTTCAGAACTCAAATATAAAAGTGTTTGTAGGCATACTATTTAGGAAGTTGTTACAAGAAACTTTGAGGTAATGATAAAATCAGGTTAGATGGTTTCAGAAGACTTCTGTTTACAGAACTGTGAAGTCAGTTTTCATAGAGACCACTTCTGTAACTAACCATTTTATCTCTATAATTCACAAATACTTAACAAAAGTCATCTCAATTTTTAAAATTCTCTGTTTACATCTGCAAGATTCATGAGGTTCAACACTTACCAATGGATGTGTACTTGAATATGAATATTTTTTAAATCAAGTATCACCAAAACATTATTATTGATTCAAGAGATGAGGCAAAACCAAGTATCGCCTAAGGATTTGGCATGCAGAATTTACACTCACAGAGGTAAAAAAAAAAAAAAAAAAAGTGCATAAAAGTAATTTTAAAGTAATTAAAAGAAAAACAAAACAAAAATGCTAATAAAATGTTTTTCCACTATTAGCTAAAACTTTTAAAATAATGGAAAATTCTGCCAACTGGTGAATATGTCGCTCAGTACATGTTTAGAGTTGATGTATTTATAGACTACCTTTTATAAGAAATTTTCTAAAACTATATTGAAAAGATGTATTAGTAAAAAAAAAAAAAAAAAAGAAGCAAATACATATGGAAATATCTGCCTGGCCAGGTAGCTCAGTTGGTTAGCGAGTCATCTCAATACACCAAGGTTAGAGGTTCAATCCCCAGTCAAGGCACATACATCAATGAATGCATAAACAAATGGAACAACAAATCAATGTGTTTTTTTCTCTCACTCTCCTCCTCTCTCTATATAAAACAAATAAATAACAATTTTTAAAAAAGAATTATCTGAGGAATTATAAAGTGGTTGGGAAGAAGGTTAAAGACTATATACTTCTATGCTTAAATTGAGGGTTTTAAGTCTGCTTTTACTGTAACTTGTGTGAAGTTCTCTTTTTCACTGAATCTTCACAGATTTTGGAAACAATATTTAAAGAACAATATAAAAATCAAAATTATGCATTGATAGGTATCTATTTATACTAAATAATTTAAAATGTAAGATATTTTAAGCTAAGTAGTAATTTACATAAATAAAAATGTGTTTAAATTTTATTGTTTTGACTAAACCCTTCCATTGTTTTTGTTTGTACATTTATTTCACCATTCAATAAAATCTAATCTTTAATTTTAGAAAATGAAAATAGATAACTGTGCTGAATTTTGTTGATATAGCATTTACTTATGAGAAAATAGAGAGATCCTTTTAAAGCCTCATAATAGCAGTATTCTTCTCTGCAATGCTGGCCATTAAACTTATGAAAGTATACACCATAAATTTCACTAACTGACAAAGACTGCATCTTGAAACTCTTAATGTTTAAGTCAATAGCAGTAATATAAATGTTTTTATTATGATTGAACAAATTAATTTAAACTGTAGCTCCTATATGATTCAAAATGAAAAATAAGTATACAGTTCAGAAATGTCACATGGAGAACACTTAGAAAATATGCCTCATCTTTAAATTAAAATCATAATGATCATTTTCAGAAGCAGGCAGGAAAGAAGGGACAGAGAATATTAGCCATTGCTTTCTTCACTTGTAATTCATAAGCATTATGCTTTTCAAAATTTGAATAGACTCAAGGAAAGTAGAATAAAATATATTTTATTTCACTTTTATGGGAAAGAAAAGCCATCTCATTAAGAGAATCATGTTATAATGACTAGAGAACAACAGTGCCTACAAAAGTTTATTGGGAGCAAAGGTTATCCTTAATAGACACAAAGTAAGTACATTACTGAAGTGATGGATTTTCTGTCATACATTTTTAATTAAAGTCAATGTTGTTATTATGAAAGTTATTTCTTCAAGTCACTTACTAACTATGAGTATCAGTTATTGGAAAAAGAATTATAGAAAGAATAAAGGATAAAATCATGATTATATGAACATCACCATGAAATGATATCACTAAATGAAATATAGGGGATGTTCTAGCAAAATACTTATATTACTTCTGCTTAAAAAGAGACCCAAGTATTTGGGGGGAATTTTTTTTTTAAATTTTTGCCTTTTTGCAAAATTTCTCATCTTTAAATGATGTGTTGATGTTTGTTATGATGTCATTAAGGGTAAGGTAAGGCTCCTGTTATACACCTGCACAATTTATAAAATAGAAAAATGTGATGGTTTGATATATCCATATATTATAAAAGAACTTCCCCCACTGATTTAATTAACACATAGCTTAGGTCATATACTACTTTTCTGTTAAGAGATTTATTCTCCTAGCAAATTTCAATTACATAATATGTGTTTACCAAGTATAGTCATCATGTTAAACATTAGATCCTCACACATCATCCATTTTAAAAACTGCAATTTTGTACTCTTTTATCAACCTCTCTCTACATTTCTAGTCCCCGGCAACAACTTTCCTACTCTCTGTTTCTAAAAGTTCAGCTTTATTTTTCTCCAGTTCTACAAAATAAATGATACCATGTGGTATTTATCTTTTTCTTTCTGGCTTATATTTTCTAAACTTGTATATGAAGGATAAATGTATCTTTTTTATTTTCTTTCAAAATATCTCACATTCCAAACCACCTACTTTTCCATTCCCATGGCTGTTGTTATCACACTGGAATATTTGAACAGCAGTGGGGGTTGGGGTGGAGGAAGAAACTGCTGGTCTCTCAGCAGAGTCCACTTGTTTAAAGAGCCCGTATAGTCCTAGAACATCCGCAGACCCACCCACTCTGAGAACAACAGCCAGAACAACAGCTAGAGAGGCAAGCGCCAGTCCCATATGAAAGTGGGAGATGTGCCTGGAAAAAGGGTGAGTGCTGAGCAAGCAACATTGTTCCCTCTCAGACACCTCTCCAACACACAGTGCCAAACATGGTGAAACAGGTCACCCTGTACTGAAGAATACCTAAGGTTGTAGGAAACCATTCCTGTGGTTTAGGGAATTGTAGCCACGGCCAAGCACGACCTGCTGCCAGCATTCTGGCTGTGCTTGTCTTTAAGTCTCAACATAAGGCTGCATGTGGAACATAACTGAAAACCACTCAGAGGGTTTCCATGGGAATTGGATTTAAAGAATGTTTATTATGCTTTAGAACTTGCTCTGTTTTCCTTATCTTTATGTAACATAAACAATCTCTAGCAAGAAATGTATGAAACCTCACACCTAATGCCAGTGCGGTGTCAAGATGTTTAACAGACCTTGACACAGACTGGTCACTGAGCCCCCTGTAGTGGTACATGTAATCTGTTACTGCTAACTGTTATCCAAAAGCCTAAAACCTATTGATGATTCATGAATTTTGACCTTGTATCTCCCATGTGTATCCTCTCAGTAAAAGGCATGAAGGATGGAGGTCTGGTTGCTGTTATCCCCTAGAGAGAGCAGCCACCTTCCACCTTCCTTCCCCCAGACATAATAAAATGTCCTGGGAAAATTTGTTCTGCTGTGGTCATGAAGTCTCTGCTGGACAGAGTAGTTTTTAACCAAGCCTAGGGTGTTGGAGGCACCTCTGCCTTATAAGTCTACACCCTTTACAATGTAACAAGTGTGATAACTGCCTAAGACACGGAGGCGAACAAATACAGGAGCCTGTCAAGATGAGGAGACAGAGAAGTATGGCTCAAAAGGGGGAACGGATCAAGGTTCCATTGGGAGAACTAAGCGATGAGGAGCTGGCCAACCTAACAGACATAGAGCTCAAAACAATGGTGATAAAGATGCTCATAGGCTTGACAAATATGCTCAAGTATGGCAAACACATAATGAAAGAAGTGAAGGCTATGCTAAATCCACATAAAACCATTGGTGAAGGGAAGGAAACCAGGGTTCAAATCAATGATTTGGAACATAAGAAAGAAAAAAAAAAAAAAAACAGTCAACCAGTACAGAATGAGGAAACAAGAATTGAAAAAAATGAGGAGAAGCTTAGGAACCTCTGGGACAACTTTAAATGTGCCAATATTTGAACCATAGGGGTGCTAGAAGGAGAAGAGGAAGAGCAAGAAATTGAAAGCTTATGTGAGAAAATAATAAAGGAAAACTCCCCAAATTTGGCAAAGGAAATAGACATACAGGTCCAGGAAGCACAGAGAGTCCCAAACAAGCTAGGCCGAAAAAGGACCACACCAAGACACATCATAATTAAAATGCCAAAGGTTCAAGTTAAAGAGAGAATTTTAAAAGCAGCAAGAGAAAAGTGAGAGTTACCTACAAAGGGGTGCCTATAAGACTATCAGCTGATTTCTCAAAAGAAACTTTCCAGGCAAAAAGGGGCTAGCAAAAAGTACTCAAGGTGATGAAAAGCAAGGACTTACAACCAAGACTACTCTATCCAGCAAAGCTCATTTAGAATGGAAGGGCAGATGAAATGCTTCCCAGACAAGGTAAGGCTAAAGGAGTTCATTATCATCAAGCCATTATTGTATGTCAAAGGGACTTACTTAAGAAAAAGATCGAAATCATGAACATTGAAATGATAAACTCACAGCTATCAACAACTGAATTTAAAAAATAAAAACAAACTCCAACTAAACAAACCAGAATAGGAAGAGAATCATAGGTATGGGGATCATTTGGAGGGTTATCAGCTGGGAGGGGGACGAGGGAGAAATGGGAAAATGGTGCAGGGATTAAGAAGCATAATTGGTAGGTATGAAATAGACAGGGGAAAGTTAAGAATAATATCGGAAAGAGTGAAGACAAAGAATCGATATGCATGACCATGGACCTGAGCTAAGGGGGATGGGATTGCTAGAGGGAAGGGGGTTACTGGGGAGAGGGGAGCAAACGGAAAAACAAATTGAACTACTATAACAACATAATCAATAAAATATACTTAAAAAAATCAACCAATAAATTAAAGTAAATGAAAATAAATAAATAAAGCAAAACATGATTATAGACACATCTCAGGCTGACTGTGCTGTCCTGATTGTTGCTGCTGTTGTTGGTGAATTTGAAGCAGGTATCTCTAAGAATGGGCAGACCCATGAGCATGCCCTTCTGGCTTACACACTGGATGTGGAACAGCCAATTGTTGGTGTTAACAAAATGGATTCCACTGAGCCACCCTACAGCCAGAAGAGATACAAAGAATTTGTTAAAAAGTCAGCAACTACATTAAGAAAATTGACTACACCCTGACACAGTAGCATTCATGCCAGTTTCTGGTTGGAATGGCAACAACATGCTGGAGCCAAGTGTTAACATGCCTTGTTTCAAAGGATGGAAAGTCACCCATAAAGATGGAAAAACCAGTGGAAGCATGCTGTTTGAAGCTCTGGATTGCATCCTGCCACCAACTCATCCAAATGACAAGCCTCTGTGTCTGCCCTTCCAGGATGTCTACAAAATTGATGACATTAGTACTGTCTCTGTGGGTCAAGTGTGGACTGGTGTTCTCAAATATAGAATTGTGATCACCTTTACTCCAGTCAATGTTATAACTGAAGTAAAGTCTATTGAAATGCATCATGAAGCTTTGAGTGAAGCTCTTCTTGGGGACAGTGTAGGCTTCGATGTCAAGAGCGCGACCTTCAAAGATGTTCATTGTTGCAATATGGCTGATGACAGCAAAAATGACCCACCAATGGAAGCAGCTGGCTTCACAGCTCAGGTGATAATCCTGAACCATCCTGGCCAAATCAGGCTGGATATGCACCTGTTATGGATTGTCACACAGCCCATATTGCTTGCAAATTTGCTGAGCTGAAGGAGATCAATTGTCCTCCTGGGTAAAAGCTGGAAGATGGCCCAAAGGTTTTGAAATCTGGTGATGCTGCCATTGTTGATATGGTTCCTGGAAAGCCTATGTGTGTTGAGAGCATCTCTGACCATCCTCCTCTGGGCTGCTTTTCTGTTCATGACATGATACAGACAGTTGATGTGGGTGTCATCAAAGCAGTGGACAAGGCACCTGAAGCTGGCAAAGTCACTAAGTCTGCCCAGAAAGCTCCGAAGACTAAAAGAATATTATCCCCAACACCTGCCACTCCAGTATTAACCAGTGGTGGAAGAATGGTCTCAGAAATGTTTGTCTCAATTGGTCATTTAAGTTTAATAGTAAAGGACTGGTTAATGATTAAAATGCATCGTAAAACCCTCAGAAGAATTTTGGATGAGAAGTTTCAATATTCTAAATCTCTAAAAGATCTATTGCTTTAAGTCAGCAATTTTCAACCTTTTTCAACTCATGGCACATAAAATAATTCCTAAAATTCTACTGCAATTCAAAAAATATATATTTTTTGCTGATCTGACAAAAAATAGGTTTTATTTTTATTCATTCACACTGGACGGCTATTGTTGTGTTGGCTATTGTCGTTTTTTTAAGTTTGATAATTTAAGGGAAATGAGATCAGCGCTCCTGACTAAATAGTTAGGTATTGCACGTTTTAAAAATTCTTGTGGTGCACCAGTGTGCCTCCTCTTGTGGCACATGAGTTGAATCACTGCTTTAAGTCACAAACATCAAATTGTAACCAAACACCTGGCTGCTGTGGCTTAGTGGATTGAGCATCAGCCTGTGAGCCAAGTGTTGCTGGTTTAATTCCCAGTCAGGACACATGACTAGGTTGCACGTCAGGTCCCCAGTTGGGGGCGCGAGTGAGAGGCAACCACACAATGATGTTTCTCTCCCTCTCTTTCTCCTTTCCCCTCTCTCTACAAATAAATAAATACATAAACAAAACTAACAAAAAATAAATTATTTTTAAAAATAAATTTAAAAAAATAAATAATTAAAAAAAAATGTAACCAAACAAAATAGAGGTTCGGCTGCTGGTCATCACAGAAGCCAAACTTGTGAGGCAGGTGCTGGTGCAAAAGGAAAGAGGTTTTATTCAGGTACCGCACAACCTGGAAGAATGACGAGCTCCCATCTCAAAGACCAGGGATAGGAAAGGGAGGTTTTTTTCTCCCTATCCAATTACTTTTCTAGCTTTCTGCAGCTTGAGGCCTATCCATTTATCTCTCTAGATTTGACAGCTTGGGCCCTATCGATTCACTTTTCTAGCTTTTGGTGCACTCAGTGTAAGAACCTCCACTGCCACCATCTTGGGCAATGTGGGGAGACTTTCTGGTGCTCCAACTGACTGTCTAAGGTAACAAAATTACAAAATTCTTTTAGATTTCACGTCTTAAAATAAAGATACAGTATTTCATACATATATGGGTTAATGGTAACATAAAAATAATGCTTTAGATTATTAATTTATGAATAAAACAAGTTGCCTGAACAAAAGCATCATTTTTAACCTAAATATTTTTATGCCATAGTCTTATTTATACTCCTAAACACATACCATGTCAATTACCTCCTTTATATTTCCTATTCCTCATTTTTTTCCTAAATATCTACAAAAACACCTTATTGGTTGTTCTGCATTTTGTCTCTTTCTGCTCCAATCTAACCTCCATACCCCAACTGGAAATAATTTTTCTAAACAGAAAATATATTACTGCATTGTGGTATTACTTCTCTTCTTACATTTTCTTTGTTTTCTAGTACATTCTCATTATTTGAGAATTTCTTTCATGGCCAGAGCACTGCTCTTTCGGTCTTTTCATCCTGCTTCCCTTTATATTTATTTGTCTTTCAATCTATCTCATCTGTATGAATCCTTTCTTAATCTCAAGAGAATGACTTAAGTTTACATCTTCCATGGTCCTATTTATGCAGTATTATAACTACTGCTAAAATATCATCACTCTTAGGAGTTCCAAAGAAGTTCCAGAGAAGAACTTTGTCTTTTATCTCAATATATAACTAGTACAGTGCCTGTAAGTGACTGTCAGTGCCTGTAACATTGTAATAATTCTATAAATGCTTGTGGAATAACTATGAGGGATCAGCCTGTGGTCTAATTATTGATCAAATAGTAACTGGTTATTACCTTGAGAAAAATATTCGACATACTTTGATCTTTGTTTCTGGGTCACAAAATGAAGCTTGGATCTAAGGGTGGTCAAAAAAGTCATTTTTACTCTAGTATTCTCATCAGCACTTAAGTTTGCCACTCCTTTTATCTGACACATTAAATCTTTCTAAAATATAAATTTAATCGAGTGATGTATTTATTTTACATTTGGTATCCCCACGGCAACTGCAAAAGTTCAATGGGAAGACATGAATGACATATCACTGCTCATGTAGTAGTATAATGATCAGAGACTAGCATTGTTTATCATGCTTCAAATAGGCCCTAAATTATGATGAAAATGCACTGAGACTCACTTCTGCTGATCTTGTTAAAATGAAGTTCTATCTTCATGTGGCAAACGTTTCAGCTCAGACTTCCCACTGGCAACTTTATAATATTAAAGGACCACAAAATGAGTCATGAATAATGAAAATAGAATTACAAATATTAGAATCTGAGGGTGAAATATGTTCATAATTTTGTTTCTTTTAAAGTAAACAAAAGCAGTTTCAAATATGTATTTGTTTTTCTTAATTGATACATGTTTATTATGCACTTATATTTATCAAACATTTACTATGCATCAGGGACTGTTACCTAAATAGCTTATATTACATAATAAATGTAGCCACTAAGCAAATTATATCAAAGTAGCATGATTAGGACTTATGTAGTATACTATACTTACTCAACCAGCAATACTGAACAGAAAAAGAAGCTCATGTATTTCATTCCTTCAATTTTTCACATCTATGAAGGCCCAACCATGTGACATAAATTGTGTAAAATTTCAGATGTACTACAACAAATAGGATTTCATCTTAGATATTAGCAGTTGACAACCTAGGATAATCCATATAGCACTGATAAGAGAAGGCACTTGAATGAGTTGTGTAGCATACCATGAGAAGTAAATCTTCCTTGAGTCCTTTTTCCTTTTTATTCCCTTTTTTGCTCAATCCTCCTGGGGAAAAAGGGTATAAAAGCACTAAATAGTAATGAAAAAGTACAATAAAGTTAAATTTTAAAATTTCAAAAAGAGCAAATTTTCCTTGATATAATATTTTAAAACAATGTTTATTGCTTTCATGCAAACATTCTACTGGAGTTTTTTCAAGGTTGTCAAGAACTGGCAAATGCAAAAAGAAAGCATTTCAAATGCTTTTGAGCCTTTATCAGGTCTTGGTGCCTTTTGATTGTTTAGTATAAGATCATGAACTCTGAAGAAAAAAAGAACATTGCATAAATAAACACATTTTTTACATGCAATTTGTACTCTGCACCAGGGATTTAAATACACTTAACAACCTGTTTTAACTGAAGAAGCAGTGCTATAATGGAAGGCGGTATCTAGAGAGTTAAATTTTCTGAATGAAATAAAATTAAAAAACAATTATGACTAATGCTGAATCCATAGAGGAGGGATGAATTTGACTTTGGGTTAAAGTGATTCACAGCAATTTATTGAAGAATATAATAGAGTAGTTGTTTTTAAGGAAATTTAAAAAATTACATCCACTTTACTAATTCACAGAACAGGTCATTATTTTTGTGAGTTGTATATTGACCACTGTAACTCTTATGACACTTTGTAAAAGACTAAAAATGAGAAATAGCTTCATCTGCAATTCCAATTATAAGAAAGTCACATTTCCCTTAGCAACTGTCACTACATACTAAGCATTGACACATTTTAGATAATAATATGCTGTTTCTTAAATATTTAATGGAAATTAAGGCTGCTAAATAATTCTGAAAAGTCACTGATGGTGTCTTGATTCATTCTATCTTTCACTGAGAATGTCATGGAGAGGTCTCACTTACCAAATCAGTTCTATCTTCAAGACCTAGATAACATGTAAACTTTTCTTGTGCATTCTTCCAAAGCTTCAAATAGATAATATTCCTTGGTCCTTTGCGACCCCATAGACTCAAGTCACACTATGATTCATTCACTTGAGCTCTGATATCTTCTGATAGATGATGACCCCTTTAGAGTAAGAACTGAGTTTCATTCACCTATGTTACTCCAGCCACAGTGATGGGCAAAGAGATAAACACTGACATTGGTTTTGAATCCAAACATATGACTCAATTTAATTGCATTCCTCTCCAAATTTGAGCATGTCAGCAGTTGTTAAGGATACATAGCCTTTCTTATTAAATTCCAAGATGCCTTATCAGAAAAAGAGTCATGTTTATGTCATTGTCCATGGAAAACTCAACACTGGTCATGGTGCCTAGTACATTACAGTTGATTAATAAGTAACTGTTGAATGAATATTGAACGAATTAATTCAAAGGAGCCTGAAGGGTATCCAAGTGATACATTAACCCAAACAGACATTTTTTAATGTGGTAAATAAGAGAAAGCTTTTTCTTTCTATTCATAAAGCTCTACAGTCATTTTGTGTCTATAGATTTAATCTGGGAATGAAGGAAGTCTAGTAATAGAGCCCCTTACATCACAGCCGTTACAGAGCAGAAACTGCGATGAGGATGATAAAAGAGAAGCTCAAAGTCTTAGGCAAGTACATAGACCAGGCAAATGTCATAGTCTAAAAGTCAAGAAAGATGTTCATGTTCTAGAAGAAATGACTTTCAAAATAACAACTTAAATGTTGATGACTTAGGCTGGGAAGAAGGCATGGAATGAAGGTTAAGAGTGTCCTGGGCAAACAGCTTTCCTTAAGGGTCAGAAATGAAAACTGCAGAAGATTTTAAAAAGAATTAAATATCTGCAACCACCATTCACTGCTACCCCCACATACTGGGCACTTTAAAGTACAGTATATTCCAGACTTTTTTCTGCTTAAAAATGAAAGACATAAAATTTAACATTCCCATGCCCCCAGTCTTTGTTTACTTTCATCTTCTAGCAGTCTTTATGGAAATATCACTTTCTCAGCAAGACAGTTCTTAATCACATTGCCCCTTATACTGTTTATTCTCCATCCCTGCTTCCATAGCATTCACTGCTATTTGCAAAGCTATATATATATTAGTATGCTCACTTGTTTAATGTCTGTCTCTTTGTCCCGTAAAATGAAAGTTACTTAAAGGTAGGAACCCTTGTTTAGACTGGATTGACTGGCTGACTGACTGCCTGAATGAAGGAATGAAGGCAGTCTGCACCTTTTGTTCTTTATGACACTTTCAACCCACAGAGAAGCCTTCTGGATAGTCTAAAAATGCAAACTTGTTCAGGTCACTCACTTATTTAAACCTGATATGTCTTTTTACTGCATTAAAGATAAGGTCTAAAACCCAAATTTGAACTAATGTCTGTGAAATCTGGCTTCCGGTTTACTTATAAGCTGAAGCTCAAAGCTCTCCACTTGGCTCTCTAGCACCAAGACACAGGCCTTTTTCAGTTCCTGAAATACAATTTTCTTTTCTTGTCTTGCTGGCCTTTTCAAAAGAAACTCTTTTTCCTTTTCTGGGACATATATTTCTAACTTCCTCCCTTTGTACAATTAGTTTAAGTATCAGATCTTTAGTTAGCCACTTGGAAAATGTGCTGTGACTTAGAGCACACATGTGGATATATTTATTAGATATTTTTAAGTTTTTTCTTTCCTTCAAAAAGAATTTTCAATCCCAAAAGCAATGTTTTTCCAAGGACTTCTACATGTCTAGTCAGATTTTTTCTTTTCTACTTTGTATTTTCTGGAAGTATTGCAAATAATTGTGTCTTTTAAAACTACATTTTATTTTTAAATCTTTTTAATTAGAGTTGTTATTCAATATTATATTAGTTTGAGGTATACAATGTAGTGATGAGATATATACATACCTCATAAAATGATCACCCTGATAAGTCCCATACCTATATGATACCATATGTAGTTATTAGAATATTATTGATTGTATCCCATAGGCTGTAATTTACATCCTTAAGATTATTATTATAACAGGCAATTTGTACTTTTTAATCCCTTTTACATTTATCACTCATCTCCCCAGTGACTTCCATCTGGTGACCACAAATATGTTCTCTGTATCTATGAGTTTATTTCTATTTTACTTGTTCATTTATTTTGTTTTTTAGACTCTACATGTAAGTGAAATCATATGGTATTTATTTTTCTATGCCTGATTTATTTCCTATACCACAGATACAAATAAACTCATAATGAATTAAAAAATTCAATGTAAAACCTGAAATCATAAAACTTCCAGAAGAAAACTCCTTGAAATTGCTCTCAGCAATATTTTTTTGGGTATGTCTCCCCAGCAAGAGAAACAAAAGGAAAATAAACAAATGGGACTACAATGAACTAAAAATTTTTTGTACAGTGAAATAAGCCATGAACAAATGAAAACACAGTTTATGAATGGGACTAGATTATTTACCAATGATACAGCCAATACGAGTTTAATATCCAAAATATATACAATTTAACACATACACACACACACACACACACACACCTAGTTTGATTAAAAAATTGGCAGAGGACTTGAATAAACATTTCTCCAAAGAGGACTTATATATGGCTAATACACATATGAAAGAATGCTCAACATCACAAATCATTAAATTAAGCCCATAATGAGGTATCATCTCACACTTGCCTGAATGGCTATCATCAATAAATGAACAAACAACAAGCATTGGCAAGAATATGAAGAAAAGGGAACCCCTGTGCACTGTTAGTGGGAATGCAGATTGATATAGCCACTATGGAGAACAATATGGAGATTCTTCAAACAATTAAAAATAAAACTTCCATATCACCCAGAAATTTCACTTCTGGATATTTATTCTTAGAAATTCAAAACACCAGTCCAAAAAGATATATGCACCCTTAAGTTCACTGCAGCATTATTTATAATAGCCAAGATATAGAAACACTCTAAGTGTCTATTGATAGACAAATGGATAAAGAAAATGTAATACTATATACACTGGAATATTACTCAACAACAACAACAAAAAAGACTGAAATCTTATCATTTGTGACCTAGAAGGTATTATGCTAAGTAAAATTTTACTTTCTTATTGTGTAAGCTTCATGTTTAGTTGATCATGGTGATGAAAATGTACTCAACTACCAAATAATTATTTTAAATTTATCATCATTGTATTTGTTTTACTTGATGCTATAACAAATTACCACAAAATTAAAGGATTGGTCCTGGAGGCCAGAAGTATTAGATAGGTTTTAGTTGACTAAAATAAAAGTCTGGGGAGAGTCACATGTCTTTCTGAAGGCTATTTGATTGCCATTTTGAGTTTCTAAAAGTCACATATATTCCTTGGCTCATGACTTCTTTCTTCATCTGAAATAGTAAGACAGGCTCAAATCCTCCTCAAGATGTGATTTCTGCTTCTGTGCAATCTGTTAGGTTTTCTGCATTTAACAGGTTGAGTTATTACATGAAATATCTCTTTAATAATATATTTTTAAATATTTTATTACTTCATCTGACTTGAAAACTACACATTTTAATTCTACTCTATTTGAAGTTATCGTTAAAATTTTATTATCACTGCTCAATTGTATACAGTCAAAACTCAACCAATAAAAGAAGGATGCTAAAATGTAATTCTCACCAATGCTATCTTAACGCAATAATGTATTTCTAACTTGTCCTACATCCCAAACATTTGCCATCATAATTAATACTGTATTTCTAAATAATATGCTTATTTGAATTTACTGAAATCACTAGACTACTGCTTCTTAAATCTCACTCTGTCCTTCAAGTCTTAAGACAGGGTGGGGCAAAAGTAAGTTTACTAAGTTGTTAGTACAGAAATTAATACCATAATTAATAAATGATAACACAACAATAAACTCTGTTTTGTATACTCACAACTGTAAACCTTTTTTTGACCCACATTGTATTCTTCCTTCTAAGACATATATTATTCTTTAAGTATATATTATTGATTATATTGTTACAACAGTTCCAATTTTTCCCCCTTTGCTCCCCTCCTCCCAGCAATATCCCTCCCCCAGCAATCCCTCCCCCCACAGTCTCTGCCCATGGGTTGTACATACAAGTACTTTGGCTTCACCCTTTCCTATATTATTCTTTTTAAAAAAATAATTAATTAATTTCTTTTTTAAGAATAAAATATAACAATTCCCCCATCTCAGACTTAAGACCCTTTATGATCTTATAAAGGACAATGGGCAAAAGTCTTCAGCTCCTCTAGCTGTTTCAAGCTGGACATGGTTGTCGTCATACCTACCGTTGGGTCCAGAAATCCCTAATAAGAGTGGGTGTGTGGAGGGGAGGATGCCCTTCCCACATGGGGAAGGATCGTGAAGACTGCAGGTCAGTTGGCTGTCCCCGGACAACAGCGTGCTTGGTTTAACAGACTGGCATCCTTGTTGTATTCTGGGTGCAACAGATTTGGCAACAGGGTTAAAAGACATCATTCAATCCATAACCACTAGATGACAAAAGGCAGGTATTAATTTTTCAATGTCTCACATTAGGGGAAAAAAGGGCTTCTTTGGAGGAAGCTGTGCCAGGCATGTCTCACCTGTCCAAAACCCTTTTGCCCATTATACTTACATAGGGCTGAGGGAAATATTTTATGTTTCCCCCCTCTCAGACCTCTGTGCCCTTTCTGTTCAAACCATTAAGATAGAAAAGAGAAACCAGTTTTAAAGTGAAATCCACAGACCACCACATTCTTCACCAACCCAGCCACTTAGTTCAGCCATACCATTGAGTCTCAGGAGGCAGTGCTGCAGACAAGATTAAGTGAGGCCTATGCGTACAGATAATCAATCAGATAATGAGATCATAGGCTTATGCCCTTTGAAAACAGAGAACACATGTTAATTTATGTAACATAACCCACAAACCAGTCTCTAAATCTGTAAGACTCTTATTGGAAAGGCATCCAGTTGCAAGGCATTTGATATTCTTCTTACCTATAAATTAAGCATCTTTGATGATGCCACAGACATAGTTTAACTTTCAAATGAAAACAAACTTTAAATGAAAAAACTTTAAAGATAATTAGCTACACTATTTTATAGTCTACCTCTGAGCATTGTGATTTTTCTTGAATCATGATTTTTCTCCTTAAGATTACCCTCCTTGTCATTAAACAGACTGCATTAAGTCCATTTTTAATTTATCCTCTTCACTTACATAAACACAACGAGAGCAGAAAATGATCATTTATTAATTTTAGTTCTGCTTTGCTGAATTACATAAGGAACATTTAGGGTGAAATTCAGTCTGCCCTTCAGGGCACAGAAGCTGAGCCACATACCTGCGACTCAGCCTTGTCTGTAAACACCTGTCTTTTCCAGGTCCTTCAAGTTTTCTATTGTGTCTTAAGGTCTCTTCTAGTCATCTTTCAGGAAAACAGCCTTCATTCCTTTCCTGGAAAGATTGCTGAGGACCACACAAACAACCAAGGTACCAGGCCTCTTTCCTGTGGGCTTTTATTACCTATGAAAGCCAATCCTAGTTCCTGAGGGCTTTTTGGTGACAACCAGAGCCCTAGCTTGTCTCCTTTCGGCATGACTTTCCATTGCTTCCCCTCACTCTGCCCACCCCTTCTCCCACAGTCAGTCCCCACCCAGTTTTCCATGCCCATGGGTCATTTATACATGTTCTTTGGCTAGATCCTTCCCCTTCTAATCCCCTTCTCTCCCTCAACCCTCCCCCCTTGTTTACATACCTCTGGTTCAATTTTTCTTATTTGTTTGTGTTGTTCATTAGTCTTCTGTATTAGGTGATAGCATAAGTTATCTTTCTTTCATTGCCTAGCTTATTTCGTTAAGCATAATTCTCTCTAGTTCCATCCATGTTGTTGCAAATGGTAGAAGTTCCTTCTTTCTTTCTGCTACATAGTACTCCATTGTGTAAATGTACCACACGTTTTTGATCCACTCATCTACACACAGGCACTTAGGTTGTTTCCAGCACTTGGCTATTGTAAATAGTGTTGCTATGAACATAGAGGTGCATAGGTTCTTTTGAATTGGTGTTTAAGGATTTTTTTGATACAACCCTAGCAATGGAATTGCTGGTTCAAAAGGGAGTTCCATTTTTGGATTTTTGAGGAAATTCCAAATTGTTTTCCATAGTGGGCGCACCAGTCTGCATTTCCACCAGCAGTGCACCAGGGTTCCCTTTTCTCTGCATCCTCACCAGCACAGGTTGTTTGTTGATTTGTTGATGATGGCCATTCTGACTGGTGTGGAGTGGTATCTCGTGGTTTTTATTTGCATCTCTCTGATGGCTAGTGATGTTGAGCATTCCTTCATATGTCCCCTTTGGAGAAGTGTTTGTTCAGGTCCTTGCCCACTTTAATTGGGTTGTCTGTCTTCTTGGTGTTCAGTTGTATAAGTTATTTATATATTTTGGAGATCAATCCCTTGTCTGAGGTATCATTGGCAAATATAGTTTCCCATGCGGTTGGTTCCTTTTTCATCTTGCTGATGTTTTCTTTTGCTGAGCAGAAACTCTTTAGTTTTATGTAGTCCCGTTTGTTTATTCTTTCCTTTATTTCCAATTGCCTTAGGAGATATATCAGTGAAATGTTGCTATGTGGGGTATCTGAAATTTTCCTGCCTATGTTTTCATCTAGGACTTTTATGATGTTACATTTTAAATTTAAGTCTTTGATCCATCTTGAGTTTATTCTGGTGTATGATGTAAGTTGGTGGTCTAGTTTTTCTTTTTTTTTAATGTCCCTGTCTAGTTCTTTCAACACCATTTGTTGAAGAGGTTCTTCTCACTCCATTTTATGTTCCTTCCCCCTTTGTCAAATATTAGCTGATCATATAAACCTGAGTTTATTTCTGGGCTCTCTATTCTGTTCCATTGATCTATATGTCTGTTCTTATGCCAGTACCAGAGTGTTTTGATTACCATGGCCTTGTAGTATAGTTTGATATCAGGTATTGTGGTTCCTCCTACTGTGTTATTCTTCCTCAAGATTGCTGTGGCTATTCGACCTATTTTTTGGTTCCATATAAATTTTTGCATATATTATTTTATCTCCTACATTGGGTGTCTGCTGGAGGTAAAGGTTTAATCCTTGACTAAAAATATTTATATAAAACCTACACTATTAAATGTTTTAAAAATTTTAGCTGATTGTTTGTTCTTGCATCATATCATCATCTGGATTCTGTTGTTGTGAAAATCTAAATGTCCATGTATTAATTATTGTACATTAGCTTTCTTTTCCTTTTGTTTGCTTTCAGGAACTTTTCTTTATAAACATTGTTTTACCTAATTATATATATATATATTTTTTACAATTCTGGAATTTTTTTTGGTAAATTATCTTTTGATATTGCCTTTCTTCCATATTTATTAAGAGATGGTCTACAAGGTGTGGCATTTCTAGTAAAGTAAATAAGTATACAGAAAGAAATAAAGAGCTGAGAAAGAGACCCTTATTTACTCTAGTCTTTCATTATGCAAATATTATTAAACATAACTAATCTCAATTTTTCTTTTATATCCCTAGATCTGTTTTGTATTTTCAGTATCTTTATTTTATTTAGCATTCTTTACAGTTTCTTTAAACTAAATTTGTATCCAATTGATTCTAAAATGATGTTAATTATGTAATGTTTATCTCATTTGTTTTTTAATATAAAGGACTCCATTATTTTCTTATTTCTAATATTTTTGTTGCATATGTATATATATTTTTTATCATGTTTTGTTTTAATATTATAGTCATTTATATTTAACTTTGTTTAAAAGGGAAAGTGTTCTATGGCTTTATCCTCCCTGTAAAATTCAAATTAGCATGATGAAATAGTCATTTTCAGGACAAGATAAATTTTAGTCATATCCT
Organism: Furipterus horrens; assembly: GCF_987537825.1. Lineage (NCBI taxonomy): Eukaryota > Metazoa > Chordata > Mammalia > Chiroptera > Furipteridae > Furipterus > Furipterus horrens. The sequence goes on from NW_028327182.1 coordinate 40,694,108, forward strand.
GTAGATCATATACAAATCATTTTGCTTTGATTTCACCAAACCAAGATACACACTAATTGCTGTCTTTTAAAGTAATTGAACTTTACCACATAATATAATCTATACAAAGCTAGCAATTCTTAACCCAGGAAAAGTTAGAATGACTCAATTTAAAAAATATGAAGGCTTTAAGTTTTCAATTATAGTTCTCTAGAGGGATGCCTGAATTTTTACTTGAAAATTGTTCATCCTAGATACAATTCCCATAATTTTAACGGCCCATAATATTTTGAATTTGAGTAAATATTATAAAGAAATATAGAAAAGGCACAGATGCTTAGATGTAGGGAATAAAGGAGGAGTTATAGAGAGACAGACATGGCTGAAATATACTCATGGCCACTAATGAAGTGCATAAAATTATAGCTAAGAAGTTATAATATTACCATATAGGAGCAGAAAATTGCTGAAGTATTTTAATCATGTGAATCTCATGATCAAATTTTCTATTTTAGAAAGTTAACATAGTTTTCAATGAAAATATGGACATTAGTTAAGAGGCTACTATAATAGTAAATTTATCATATATGTATGGAACTTCTGTATACTTCTTAGAGGTAGACTCAGCATTTTATCTGTATATAGATAGTCCAGGACTAGAATAAAATAATTCACCTCCAGGTGTTGTTGAATTGAGCTAAAAATAAGAAAATAAAAGATTTTACAGCCCAATCTTTAGAAAATGTAATAAAATTATAAGATTAAAATTTCTTATATGTGATTCATGTATATTGTTGGATATTAAAGCAAAACCTAATAAAATGGCCATCTACAGTCAAATAAATGACTATATATTCATAGTTTCTTCTAAAAAATTTAAAAGGTTTGCACAGACATTAGTTTCTACTACTAGGATATCAAATTATCAAGAATAAATAGTAGTTCTTTTTCACATCTTACAAGATGGTGGGTGAAAAAAATAAGAAGCCAGGTACTAAGGAGAAAAAACCTGAAGCTAAGAAGACTGATGCTGGTGGCAAGGTTACGAAGGGTAACCTCAAGGCCAAAACACCTAAGAAGGGGAGGTACCACTGTAGCAAAAACCCTGTCTTAGTCTGAGGAATTGGCAGGTGTTCCCAGTCAGCTATGTAGTCCTGAAAGGTCATGTACAAGAGCAAGTATTTAGCAGCTAAACCCAGGATTAAAAAGAAAAAGAAGACAGTTCTTGCTACTGTCACAAAACAAGTTGGTAGTGACAAGACTGGTGGTACCAAAGTGATTAAACTTTGCAAAATGCCTCAATGCTATCCTACTGAAGATGTGCCTTGAAAGCTGTTGAACCATGAACAGAAACCCTCAGTCAGCATGTGAGAAAACTGCAGGCCAGCATCACTCTCTGGACCATTCTGATCACCCTCACTGGGTGCCACAGAGGCAAGAGGGTGGTTTTCCTGAAGCAGCTGAGCAGTGGCGTGCTACATGGGACTGGACCTCTGGCCCTTAATCGAGTTCCTCTGCATAGAACACACCAGAAATTTGCCATTGCCACTTCCACAAAAATTGATAGCTGTGGTGTGAAAATCCCCAAGCATCTCACTGATGGTTACTTCGAGACGAAGCTGTGCAACCCAGGCACCAGTAGGGGGAGACCTTTGACGTGGAGAAGGAGAAGTACAAGATTACAGAGCAGTGCAATGTTGATCTGAAAGCCGTGGATTTGCAAACTCTACCACAAATCAAAGCTGTTGCTCAGCTCCTGGGCTACCTCTTCTCTGCTCTTACAAATGGGCTTTACCCTCACTAGATGAAGTTCTGAATTTCTTTAAAAAAAACAAATTAAATAACTGAATAAATAGTAACATGTTGTGTGTCCTGATTATAGTTATATGTACACTGTTTTCTACTTATGAGATATGAAAAAAGTTATGATTATTAAAATATGGTCTACAAGATATGACATTTCCCAATGAAACTAAGAGCCTATATAGAGACCCAAAAGTAGAGTGTCAGTGCTTTTTTGAGAAAAGTGGGGAAACAATAGTCTTTTAGTAAATTGTGATGGATATCTCAATGTTTATATGCAGAAGAAAATCTTGAACCATATTTTTAACTGAAAATGAATCTAGACAGACCATAAGCCTAAATGTTACATCTAAAATTATAAACTTCTAAAAAAAATAATGACATCTTTGTTACAAAATTTTAGAGCATAGAACCACAAACCACAAAATAAAAACATTGATAAATTATACTTTACATAAAATAAAAAACCTCTGACTTTTAAACATCACTGTTAAGTGAATGAAAACCAAGTCACAGACTGAAAAATAATAATTACAATAGAATATCTGATAAATGTCTTGAAAGCACAATAATAAAAAAGCACAGAACAAAATCTGAAAAGGTCAAACACTTTATCAAAGATGGTTAATGAAAAATAATCACATGAAAAGATACCCAACAACTTTTATCTTTAGAAAAACACAGATAAAGCCACAATGAGATAATATTGTATATGCATTAGAATGTTTAAAATGAAAAATGACAATATACCAAATGTTGGTAAGAATATGGGTCAGCTAGAACTTTCACACACTGTTGCTAGGAATTGAAAAACGGTTGGTTTTTAAAAATGAAACATTCATTTATTACATGAACTAGCCATTCTCATATTAAATATTTACCTAAGAGAAATGAATGCACATATACACAATTATTTAGAACAACTTTATTTGTATAAAACCCAAATCTGGAAACAATGTTAATGTCCATCAATAGGTGAATAGGGAAAACATTTATTTATTTTTTGCTGAGGAGTTAATTATTCTGAGGAATCCTATTCAGCAATTAAAGACAATTAACTATTTTTATATACAGCACATGAATAAAACTCAAAATAATTATGCCAAGTAAAATAAATCACTGAAAAAGAATATAGAATATGTAATGGAATTTTTAAAAAATGTGTTTGTTTAGGGAAGGAGAAGTAGTAAGGAGAAAAGGATCAGAGCAGAGGATCAGAAAGAAGCTTGAGAAAACTTTGGGACATAATGATATGTTCACTATCTGAATTGTGATAATGTTTTCACAGGTGTATACATATCTCAAAACTTACCTTTAAGAATGTGTAAACTTCAAGAATGTGCAATTTATTGTATGTCTTTTATAATAGCTAAATCTGTTTTTAAAAAGAACTACAGCTACACTAAAAATTAACTGATGAACTATCAGATATACAAAATGAGCCTGAAGTATCTTGAAGTACTCAAAACACCCCACTATGATGAAAGTAGGTCAAAGGAACATGAGCCAAGGAATAGAGTATTGACATCCTTCCAAACAATTTAATATGGAAGTAAGTGGGTGGTAACTTACAGGGGAGAAACCTGACAAACTTTACCTTAGCTGGATGAACAAGAACAACCTCAACAAGTGATAAATCATGTTGATCATATGCACTATAGATGTGATGTAATGAAAATGACATTTTACCTTGTGGTATTTCTCCCAAAAACTCATGCATCTCTTCCAATCATAAGTAAAACATAAGACAAATTCCAATAGAGATATTTTTACCAAATACCTGATCAGTGCTCTCAAAACTGTCAATAACATTAAAACAAGTAAATTCTGAGAACCTTTCACAGCCAAGAGGAACTTAAAACTACATGAAAACTAAATGTAATGTGGTATCACAGATGGAAGCCTGGAAGAGAAAAATGACATTAGGTAAGCTAATTTGAATAAGAAATGTACTTTAGTTAACTATAATGCATCAATATTAGTTCATTGTCAGTTGTGACAAACATATCATACTAATGTTAAGAGTTTATAAGAAACTGAATGTGGGCATGTAGAAATTCTCTGTACTCTCTCACAATTTTTATGTATATCTGAACTATTTTAAAATTTAAAGGTTTATTTTGGAAAATAGTTAACTGAAGCATACAATAGGGAAGACAGGGACCAACTTTGTTCTCCATAACTTCTCTCTGTGTGCAGGCCTGCCTTCTGCACTATTTCTCTCATGTTCCCAAGTTCCTGTGGGCCCCATCTAATGTGTGAATAAAATAGCTCTACGTGAAGCACTTGTTCTAAGTTTTGGTGTGTTTGTTACAAGTATTCTTAATAGAATGTTTTCATCATTTTTGAGTAGAAATCCAGACACTAAAATAAAAATAAAAAAGCTGTTCAGTGGTAAAAATGTGGATGTTGCATCTCTGTGTCTTAAAATCAGAGGTTATCAATTCAAACTCTGTATGTTTCAATACCAGCTGTGGCACATTTAACAGCATGACCTTCAACAATTGCTTAACCATCTGTAGGAAAAAGAAGCATAGCTAACACACAGAATGTAAGCTTTAAAATGCTTACTTTATTCAAGGTATTTGCCACTCTGTCAGGTTAGTTATTATTACTACTTCTGCCCCTCAACTGTTTACAGTGTGATAAACTTCTTCTAATGCAGCCACAGCTCTAATATTATTTCCTTAACATTTTTAATGTTAACTATTCTTATACAGTTATATCACAATTATTTTTCTTTGAAACAAAGTGGGATGTTTTTGAGACTGAATTCAAAAGTCATATTGATTATCTGAAATCCAATTTGTTGTCTACATCCCTTTAGAACTGTGAACTATGCAATATGCAATATTCATAATGTGGTTTGATAACTCATATGAGAGTAATTTAATTGTCAGTGCTTCTCGACCATTGTTTAATGAATTCCTAACAGTTTGAAAGGCAGGCTGTTGAAAAGCCATTATAATATTTCAAAGTTGTTCTGCAGTTTTCTTCACCATTGCTTCATCTATTTAGGATTATGATAACATTAACTTTTGAATTCCTTTAAAAAATCAGATTTTTTGCATAATGCAAAATTTGAAATCTGATTTTACTATGAAAATAGAGTAAATGCATTTTAAGGCAGGCTTACAATTAAGCCAAAGGGTAATTATCACACTAGTCTATAGAATATAATTCAGATTCATAGAACAAAAGGATCATTGTTTATCAATTTACACAGTAGCGACAATAAACAATATAATGGTAGATACAAGAAGAAAAGTCAGATAATTACAACAGTTAATCTTATCTTATAAATAGCTTTATAAATTGTAACCACTAATATCTCAAAAAGCAAATTACATCAAGGTACATTTTATTTCTATTATTGATCATGCCACTATGCATTACTATATTGCTTTGTTGTAATATCTCAAGAAGCACTAAGAAAAGAACATGTTTAGGGAGTTCATACAAAAAAAAAAAAATAACCAGGTTAAATTTGGGGAATAAAACTAATTAAATCAATGATGTTGAAGGTTAAAAAATAAATAAAAGTAAAGAAGGTATAAAATATATTTACAGACTCTACAGTATTGTAAACTTTAGTTTTTTTAGTCAAGTGAATTTAAAAAATTGCAGGCATTTGGATCTTCAAAACAGTTTAAAAAATTACATGTAGCAGATAATCATGACTGAGTTGTATTATAAACATGGTGGGGCAAAAGTAGGTTTACAGTCATATGTGAAACACAGTTTACTCTGTATTATTATTTATTATTTATTGCATTATTTTCCATATGAATAACTGTAATCCTTTTTTGACCCAACCTGTATATGTACATATATCCTCCCAGGGGCTCAATGAGATCTAAAAAAATAGGAACAAAATGCAAACATTCTCCAGATTTTGAGGAGGTATTATTAACGAGAGGGTCTGCTAAGCATACTGTTACTGATGAAAATTGATAAACTAAATGATAAACATAAATTGGGCTGTTTGCTGAATGAATAGAATCTGGGATAGTTAAGAAAACACATCAGTTCAGTGTGGATTTTATGGAGATTTAGTAGAGTTTTTATAGCATTAAGTAGAAGTTTGCCAATTATCAAGAGAACTGGGATTACTTTGTGCTTACATCTCAAGGCCCAATATAGATTCCATGACCTATTCTATGCCTACTATGCAAATTCATCATATAGGTACTATCTGGCATGACACAGGACAGATGATATGCTTTGTGGAGAAAGAGACACAAATTTGAATTCTTGCTATAAATCTCAGGGTTTCAAATTACTCACTGTGTCAGAACTCTAATTTCCCACCTATAAGTAAGAAGTTGTGACTACTTGCTATATAGTTGCTATCTTTATTTGGACCTAGTGATCCTTCTTGCATTCTTCACTTTACACATCTCATCATCCTGAAAACTGGATGGTCATGTTGTATGAATCAGGCTTATTAACCCTCAACCCTATTTCCAGCCTCCAGAAGTGATTGTGCCAAGGGTAAGAACATAATTAAAGCTGACCCAAGCAGATTTCCTTTGTTCTTTTATTCAAACTAGAGATGAGGGAGAACAAGTCCTTTTCCCTTTGTTCAGGAATCTGCAAGGCATTGTACCAGAGTTGACTGTAGACATGGCTCTGATGAAGAAAAGCACTTCCACAATAGCAAAGAACAGTGCCTAGACATAGAATCAAAAGATGTGCTGATGTTCCCATGGTTTCCAGTGTATATTGAAAAATCCTCTTTTTAAAATGAAACCAGTTACAGATATATTAGCCACTAATAACTAGAGTTCCACTAATATTTTATCATTAGGAGTTGTTTTTGGAGGTATGAGAGTGGACATGTAATGTATCAGTCATAGATTAAAATATTGTAAATTGAGGCCATTTTTATTATAATATACTTTCTACCTTTACATATGAGGGGGGGACCCAAAATTGAATTTATTTATTAAAAAGTGTGTATTTATTCTTACATGTTTAAACTTCAGCCACCTTCAAAGTACTCTTCCTTTGATACAATACACCACCTATTGATACATTTTTGCACTCAAAACAGTTTTTGAACTCGTCAATTTTGATGCCTTTTAGTTTTTTTTTTTTTAATTATTATTTTAGCTCTTTAATGTCAGCAAAGCATTTCCCTTTGAGGACTTTTTTTCATCTGGGGAAACAAAAAAATGTCACACAGGGTGAAATCAGGTGAATAGGGAGGGTGGGGCATGGGAGTCATGCCTTTTTGGTCAAAAACTGCTGAACACTCAGTGCAGTGTAGGCAGGTACATTCATAAATCACCCATCATGAAGTGGGTAAACACATTGAAAGAGTCTTAAAAAAAATTCACTGAAGCCGAACACAGCCTCTCACAACAATGCCAGCTGGTACACTGATACAGATGGGTTCCTAGAACACTCACCTAGTTGGGGAAGCCTGTACTACAAGGGTCCCACCATCCAGAAGACAATTCTGTTTTGGGGGGTGCTTCCTCTCATATAAAGATTCTCATTTATTATTTTACTCAGTCCAAGGTTTAAGAATAAAAGTAAAACAAACTTTGTTTTTAAAATTCAGGCCAATTTTATTACTACTATTGCTATGACTAGTATTCCTACTGTTACTACTACTACTAATACCACACCAATTGTTATAATTATGACTATAATATTGCCTGACATTTGCAGAATGTTACTGTTTCCTATACTATATTAAGAACCTTGCATGCATCATCTCATTTAGTCTTCATGGGAATTATTATTATTAAATAAATATTATTATTCCCATTTATAAAGGAGACTACAACAAATATGAGGGTTAAGTGGCATGAACTAAATTTATGTCTACATATGTTTAACTCCAAATCTGAGAACCTAATCATTAAGTCATGCTTACTGACATTCATATAATTCAGATAAAATTGGGTATTTGCTCAAAAAACTCCCTCATTTATTCAGGTTTCTCTGTGTCTTTGGAATAAACCCTAGCGGTAGGACTACTAAATATTTGAAAATTAAATAAAGAAAAGTCTCCCAAGCCATAGCATGAATGCCACCACTGTTTGGTCACAGCTTTGTAAAATGAAAATCAAATACTATTTCATTTTATTGATTCATATTTAGTACATTTTACAAAATGTACAGCAAATTTGGTAGATAATATTTACATGTTCAGAATTTATGAAATGAGAAATAAAGAATGACTCAGAGTGTGTTTTGGTGTTGCTATTGCTTTACTGTATCAATTTTTAGAATTTGTCATAAGCAATATATCTAATAAATGTTTCTGCTAAGAAGAGATGGAAGTTGTCATAAACTCAGATCATGCTGGAAAAAAACAAGATTATACTTAAACTGAGTGGAAGGGTAGAATATTGCTAGAGGGAGATATAGTTTCCAAAGAAGCCAGAAAATGCCAAGTTAGTGAGTTATTCCCTTTATCTATTCTGTATCCAATTTATAAATGTTCTTTGTCTGGACTTAGTCTTATTTGGGTCACATTCTCTGCAACTAAATCTATTAGTCATTTCTGGATCAGCTATCGTGTCTTCTCTTTATATTATTATCTTTTTAATGTTGAAAACTACCTTCTGGGAAAACTATATTCCTTTTCAACTGTCAAAGTGATTTAAAGTGCGACCTCTCAATCAATAGAAAGTGGTCATTTTGTCTTAAAATGATTTTTCTTTTCTGATTCTCTGGTCTTTTGTTCGCTAAATGTGCCATCAAAAGCAGTACTTTTGAGTTTTCAAATTGGTCCTTTTCTTGACTTTTTTTCCTCTTCCAACATTTCATTTAATGTTTCTCCAATGGTTAGTTACTGTCAGAGCCTGACAAAAAGGTATCTCTTTGAGTTTACATCATCCCTTATGCATCTAATCTTGAATATTTAATAATACAATTATTTGAAAAGGATGTAGTTTTTTCTACTTGCAGGCTCATTGTCTTGTCCTTCTTGTAGATGTGTACTAGGAAATTTATGTGGCTATTTTTAATTTTAAATTTGCCTTCATAATATTAAAAAATAACTTTAGGAAAAACATCTCTTTTGAATGTCAAGCATTCTTTTTTGTCCCTACCACTGTTTTTGTCCAGGCCTTCTTCAATTCATCCTTGGCCAGTCTTTTTTTTTTTTTTTTTTTTTTTTGGCAAGGATCTTCTTTTCCGAGTCTCTTTTCTTCAATTTTAGTTTCTCTTCATAGCTGTTTAGGTCATTTTTCTCTATAAATCAAAATTTAAATGCAAACTATTTAAAAATCTAATTTCAGCATATCCTTTCAAATATTACCCTTAGATGCTTAACAAAATAACTTTGTTCTCTTCCCACTGCACCCATGAACTATCAAACATCTTTTTCCTAGGTATGTATGACTTTTGAAAATAAAATTAAGGAAAGCAATTTTATTCAACAAAGGATTGCCTGGTCAACACACAAACATGTCTGAGAGATCCATACATTGAAATATCTGAAGGTGGTTGAGTCAGTGTGAGTGGGTGAAAATAGGAAGAGAAAAGAGCAGATAGGGTCCTTTGAACTGATGCAGTCTGGAGTTCCCTGTGGGTCATAGGAGAGGGAAAGAATCAGGTTGTAGCTTGCATTCCTTACAGCCTGAAGGAGAAAAGAGATACAGTGAGCATTCTTGAAGGAGCAGTCCTATGTGCTGAAGCTAAATACAGTGACTTGGGTACCTACTCAGAACTAGCAGTGGGCTCCAGAAGAAGCTATTGCAGTGATTGTCAGGCTACAGAGCACATTATCTGCAGCCCAAAGAATTTGAAATACTTTTCCCTGAGTGGCAGGTCACATTGTTGCTAATCCCATTGATGGGTGGAGATATGGAAGTAAGACAGCTGAGGTCTGGCAGTTGCCATCAGTGGAAGGAGAACAAAGCCACAAATGCACAGGCAGCCTCCCTAAGAACACCTGGCCCCCACTTATGGCAACTACACTGATGACAGTACCTGGTTTCAGGGGACAGTGCTAGAATTTCTTAGGCTTGGAACCCAATTGCCCACCATATTCCCCCACAGCAATAATACCTTGAGACTCAGGCTATTTGTTATCTGAGGAGACACATGCATCACCAGGAAATACAGAACATTTTTAGTGCCACATACTGGAATACAAAAGAAAGACTTCCTAGCAATATATTAACCAGAGACGTGCCACTCAAACTAATAAAAACAGATATTATTTCATAGATGCCTAGACAGAGAAGGAACCTATTAAATAACATGAATAATCAAGCCAATGAGGCAACTCAATAGGAAAATTAAAAATCTCTATAAAATAAGCTTAAAAGACATGGAAATATGTATGTCATTTAAATGATAGAGAATTTAAGATTACAGTTCTGGAAAAAACTCAACAAGATACAGAAAACACAGATACACAATTTTACTAACTCAGAAATAATATCAACGGAAAAAGAAACACTTCACCAAAGATACTGAAACTTTAGTAAACAACCAATTAAAAAATATGGAGATAAAGAACTCAATAAAAGAAATGAAGAATGAACTAGAAAATTTAGGAAATAGAGCTGACTAGATGGAGAAAAAATCGTGATACCAAAGATAGAAATCTGGAAATAATGCAGTTAGAAAAAGAGACTTGAGAGTGAAAAAATAATGAGAAAAAGAAAGAAAGAAAGAGTGCTATGAGAACTATCTCTCTGACTCCATCAGAAAGAGCAATATAAAAATAGTGGTATGGCAGAAGGAAAAGAGATGGATAAAGGAACAGAGAGCTTATTTAAACAAATAGTTGATGAGAATAGAAAGAAGCAAATGATATACTTAATTATCTCAATACAAAGGGGCCTTCTCTAAGGCACATTATATTAAAACTGTCAAAAGTTGACAAAAAAATAATTTCTAGGCAGCCACAGAAACAAGGACAGTAAACTATTAAGTAAATCCCATTAGATTATCATATTTTTCAGCAGAACCTCTACAGAGTAGGAGAGTGTGGCATTAAATATTCAAACTTGAATATTACCAGCCAAGAATAAAATACACAGCAAAATTATCCTTCAAATAGGAAGAAGAAATAAAGACTTTTCTTGACATACAGAAGCTGAGGAATTATGACCAACAAATATTCATCACATAAAATACTGAAGAGGGTTATTCTATTTGAAACAAAAACAAAAAAGGATACAAAACTATGAGTAAAATGACTAACAGACAGAAACAGAATATTCAACTCTTTCCCAGAATCGTGTACTTTACACTTAAATATAACATAAAAGTTCAAGTACGTAAAGACATTAAAAAGAGACAGAGAAGAAGAAAACAATAACAACCGCAATTTGGAAATAAACTCAGAACGAATAGGGATAATTTGTGACAACAAAAATATAAAAGTAGTGGGGGTAAATGTTTTAATTTGCAAAGGGTAATGAAGATAAGACTCATTCAGAAGAAAAAGATGTACTATATATATGAAACATTCTCTTGCATAAATCTAATGTTAACCACATACGCAACACAAACACACACACACACACACACACACACACACACACACACAAACAAAAAAATCCATATCTGAGACACATAACAAAAAAAAAAAATGAAGAGGAAACAGAGGGGAAAAAATTATAGAATATCATCAACTAAAAGAACAGACAGAAACAGAAGGGAGAAGAAACTATGAAGATATGGCGCTACCAGGAAACAAAAGATAAAATGGCTATAGGAAATCTTCATACAGCAATAATCACCCTAATATAAATGAATTGAACCATCAATAAAAAGCCACAGAGTAGCAGATTGCATCAAAACAAAACAAACAAACAAAAACATCCAACCATATGTTGCCTTTAAGAGATACATCTCAGCTGCAAGAACAAATAGAGACACACTGTTAAAGAATGGAAAATGGACTTCTGGTCAATATGGAGGCATAGGTAAACATACCTCGCCTCCTTGCACAACTACAGTAAAAATTACAACTAAACTACAAAAAAAATATTACCCAGAAATGTCAGAAAATTGAGCTGCATAGAAATCTGACTACCAAGGACTTAAAGAAGTCACATTCATCCAGATGAAGATGCATAGACCTTGGGGAGAGGCCTGGAGAGGTGCAGAGACACAGAACAGGTAGTCCCACATCCACGTGTGGTAGATAAAAATCATGGTGGACAAAAATCAGGAGGGATACCTCAGGAGGGAGGGATCTCACAGTCCAGAGTTCCAGTGCCAGAAAGATAAGTCCCCATAACTTTTGGCTGTAAAAACCACTGGGGGTTGGGTGTGGCAGAAGAAACTGAAGGATTCTTGGGATACTTTTCTTAAAGGGCCTGCAATGGACTTGAAAATTGCACAAACACACTCCCTCTGGGATTCAGCACCAGGGCAATATCTGGAAGTGTACCAGTGGCATACAGGGAGAGGTTGAGGTAGCAGGCACCCAGGTGAGTGCCGGGAAGTGTCTTCCTCCCAGGTAAAACTCCAGAGGTCAATCAGTGGCATAGTCCCTTCTCCAAGCCCTCCCCCACTAAGAATGTCAGACTTGTTCCAGGGGTTGCCCCATAAAACTTACAGGTGTGCTTTTCTATGATAGGCCATGCTACTATGACAGTGAGTCAAAGAAACTCTACCTAATGCTCAGAAACAAACACAGGAAGGCTGCCAAAATGAGGAGACAAAGAAATATGGCCCAAATAAAAACACATAATAAGACTCCAGAAAAAGAAATAAATGAAATGGAGATAAGCAACTTATCAGGTGCAGAGTTCAAAACACTGGTTATCAGGATGTTCAAGGAACCCATTGGATACTTCAATAGCATAAAGAAGACCCAGGCAGAAATGAAGGTTATAGTAAGTGAAATAAAGAAAAATCTACAGGGCAGGGAACCGATGGTGGAAAGAGTGAAACTGAGAATCAAATGAGTAATTTGGAACATAAAGAAGAAAAAAACATTCAATCAGAACATCAAGAAGAAAAAATAATTTAAAAAAATGATAATAGGCTAAGGAGCCTCGGGAACATCTTCAAATATATAAACATCTGAATCAGAGGGGTGCCAAATGGAGAAGCGGAAGAACAAGAAATCAAAAATTTATTTGAAAAACTAATGAAAGAAAACTTCCCTAATTCTGTGAAGGAAATAAACATACAAGTCCAGGATGCACAGAGAATCCCAAAAAAGATGAACACAAAAAGGATCACACCAAGACACATCATAATTAAAATGCCAAAGGTTAATGATAAAGAATGGATTTTATATTATTTTATTTTTTAACTTATTTACTCATTTTATTCCAGGTTTTTTACAATGCAGGCAAATGCTTGGCTTCTACAGTTAGCTCTTTCCTGTTTTAAGATATTACTTTTACTAATTTTATAAAACTTAGATTTCTTCATTATGGACAGCATGGGTCAGTGTATGAGTGTGGGCAATAAAGTAGAAATGGCTAAATCCCTGGCATAGCTCCACCACTTCTGTGTTACCCTTAAATAATTTTATTAACCTCATTTTGCATGTCACCTAATTATAAAATAGGTATAAAATAGTACCTTCTCATTAGGTTATTGATAGGTTTTTAGTGAGTTAATACGTATAAGCTCTTAGAGTAGTTTCAGGTACAAGTAAGCATTCAAGAGTGTTAAAATACCATTGTTAACATTTAATTTTAAAATCAAATCTTTTGTTTTCCCAACTAAATTATAATTTTTCATTTCATGTTTTATTTCTCCCTTAATTCTATTAAGCCACAAAATTCTATTCAATGTTGACTAATGGTAGACATAAAAAATCAAAAGAAGGCCAATAAAATTGGCTAGAGTTCAATAATTTTTACTTCTTTTATTAAATAAATCCTCCTTTTATTTTTTTTTAGATCACTTTATACTGTTAATCTTTTTTTGAAATATTTATTTATTTATTTATTTAAAGAAAGGGGGAAGGAGGGAGAAATAGAGGGAGAGAAACATATATCCGTTGCCTCTCACATACCCCCAATTGGGGAATATCTGGATTGCAACCCAGGCATGTGCTGTGACCAGGAATGGAACCAGTGACCTTTCAGTCTGCAGGTGGGCACTCAATACACTGAGCCACACCAGTCAGGGCTATTATTTATATTATTTTTCCTTTTTTGTTGTTATATTACAGCTGTCTTATTTTTCCCCATTACTCTCCCCTGCCCCACCCACCTCCCCCCTCTCCCACAGTCAATCCTCACCCTGTTGTCCATGTTTATCGGTCATTTACATTAGTTCCTTGACTAGACCCTTTCCCTTCTAGATAAAGAAAGAATTTTAAAACAGCAAGAGAAAAGCACATAGTTACCTACAAAGGAGTTCCTATAAGACCACTGGCTTTCTCAAAAGAAACTTTGCAGACTAGAAAGGATTGACAAAAAGTTTTCAAAGTGCTGAAAAGTGAGGACCTGCAACCTAGATTACTCTGTCCAGCAAAGCTATCATTTAGAATGGAAGGGCAGATAAAGTTCTTCCAAGACAAGGTAAAACTAAAGGAGTTCATCATCATCAAGACATTATTATATGAAATGTTAAAGGGACTTAATTAAGAAAAAGATCAAAACTATAAACATTAAAATGACAACTAACTCACAACTATCAACAACTGAATATAAAAAGCAAACTAAGCAAACAAGCAGAACAGAAACAGAGCCATAGATATGGAGGTTATTTGGGGGCCAGTTGGTAGGGGGAAAGGAAAAATGGGGGAAAAGTGCAGGGATTAAGACTTAAGTAATTGTAGGTACAAAATAGAAAGGGGTGAAGTTAAGAACAGTATAGGAAATGGAATATCCAAAGAACTTATATGTATGGCCCATGAACATTAACTAAGTGGGGGAATTGTTGGAGGGAAGGAGGTACTGGGAAGAGGAGGTCACAGGGGGAAAATTGGGAACACTGTAATAGCTTAATCAATAAAATATACCTAACAAAAAAGAGTAAAACAATATACCCAGATAACCAATAAAATATATTTAAAAAATAAAGAGTGAAAAATGATTCTCCGAGCAAAGAGCAACCATAGGAAAGTGAGTGTGGCTTTATCGCACAAAATAGATTTCAAAATCAAGAGAAAGGAACAGGAGACAAAGATAGAAACTTTATAATGATAAAGAGGACAATACATCAATATGACATAACACTTCTCAATATATATGCACACAGTCACGGAGCACAAAAATATGTAAAGAAATATTAACAGAACTAAAGGGAGAAACTGACAAAAATACTATTATATTAAAGAACTTTTTAGTTTTTAGCCCACTGACAGCTATGGATAAATCATCCAAACAGAAAATCAATAAAGAAATATTAGCCACATGAAAACAATAAAACTAGACTGCTATTTGTCACCACACATACAAAAATAACTTAAAATTTATTAGATTTAAATATAAGACCTGAGACAATAAAATTCATTGAAGAAAATATAGATACTAAACTTGTGGACCTCAGTGTCAGGGAGGATTTTATAAACATGACTCCAAAGGCAAGAGAAAAAAAAATAATAAATGAATGAAATTACATAAAACTATAAAGCTTCTTTACAGTAAAATAATCATCAACAAAACAAAAATGGCAACCAACTAAATGGGAGAAGATATTTGCAAAAATACCTCTGATCAAAGTCAAATACCTGAAACACAGAAAAACTCATACAATTCAACAATTTTTAAAAATCCAATTAAAAATAGGCAGAGGATCTGAAGAGATACTTACCCCAAGAATATGAATAAATGGCCAATAGATAAATGAAAAAATGCTCAACTTCACTAGCTATTAGAAAAATGAGAGTCAAAATTATGAGTTACCATCTTATACATGTTAGAACGGCTACTATCAATAAGACAAGAAATAACATTAAATAATGAATGGGGAGAGAAGATTGCAGAGGAGTAAGGGGAGGCTGTGTTTGCTTATTCCCAAGACCTGCCTGCAGTTTTGGCTAATTGTGGACAGAGCATCTCAGTTAACATCTGGATACTGGAAGAAGTTGAGGCTTGGTGCTGCTGGCGACAGAGGAGGCCACCTCAGAGTGACCTGCCTGGTGAGAATCGCAGAGGAGAAAGGGGCGGGATGCAAGATCTGGCTGGCTTGACTTCCCGGGAAGTGGCTGGCAGTGCACAGAGATATTTCAATGCCCTTAGGTTTACCCCAAGAGGAGCCGGTGGTGTAGATCAAAGCTGTGCCCACTGGCAGAGCCAGGAGTTGGCCAGGTGGCATCTGGCTCTGGAGGCAAGGAGCAGCGTAGAGTGTGTGTGTGTGTGTGTGTGTGTGTGTGTGTGTGTGTGTTTCTTTTTGTTTTTTTGCGGAATGGGGAGGAAAGACTAGGGGTTGGGAGAAATTCTTAAGGAGCACACATGCAGGACTGCACTCAGCCCAATGACTGCCCACCCCACCCAGCATGAGGAAGTGCTGCCGGCCCGCTGGCCCTGGGCCAGCCTGAGCGAGCACACTTGCCCCACTCAACCTGGGCTACAGCTGAAGGAGGAAGAAGTGAACTCGAGGCTCCTTGGAAAAGTTTTGGATGCTGGTTTTGGAGAAAGAGCTGAGGGAGCAGCAGACCAGATCTCAATGCAGACTCATCCCTAGTGCTATGGAGAAAATCTCTTAAGCACACTACTCCCCTCCAAGTGGCATCAGCTGGAGGCAGCCTAACAACTGTCTACAAGACAAGGTGGGTAGAGTGAACCTCAGTCAGCTAATTGGAGGGAAGGACCCACTAAAGTACAACACAAAAATAACCAAAACCAAAATACTACCAGAGAATCCAAATAAAAGGCATAACAGGCATCACAAGAACATCAAGTTCAGGAGATTCAGGAGCCTACCCCCTGGATTCCCACAAGATTCCTACCATAGAAGTTCACACCACAAAGACAGGAAATACAAGCAAGTCAACCTAAGAAGCAGAAACACACAAGAAGAGCCACTTAAGTAGGGAGATGAAGAAACAACACGCCATCGAAAGGAAAGGAGGAATTCCCAGGAGAGATAGATGAAAGAGAAGAAAGCAATCAGATATAGAATTCAAAACAATGGTAATGAGGAAGTTCAATGAACTCAACAAACTCAGAGAAAACTACAACAAACTCCAGGTAAACTACAAAGAACTTCAGGGAAACCACAAGGAACTTACTGAGAACTGCAACAGATTAAAAAGGATATAGAAACTATTAATAAGACCAGGAAGAACACAGTAGAAGGAATCAAAAGCAGGCTAAGTGAAGCGGAGGATCAGATCAGTGAGTGAGAAGACAATGTAGAAAAAAATTCCCAGAAAATGCAATAAAATGAAAAAAGACTGGAAAAAATGAAGAGGATTTAAGAGAGCTGCAGAACAACATGAATGTACTAATATCTGTATCACAGGGATACCAGAAGGAGAGAGGAGCAAGGGATAGAAAACCTGATTAAAAAAGTAATGAGAGAAAATTCCCAAATATGAGGAGACAAAAAATCTCACAAGTACAGGAAGCACAGAGGCTCCCATTGAAGATGAACATAAAGAGGCCCACTCCAAGACACATCATAATTAAAATGGCAACTTTCAAAGATAAAGAGAAAATCCTAAAGAAGGCAAGAGAAAAACAGCAAACAACATACAAGGGAGCTCAGATAAGACTATCAGCTGATTTCTCAATAGAAACACTACAAGCCAGAAGGGAATGGCAAAAAAATACTTCAAGCAATGAAAAACAACTAAGACTACTCTACCCAGCAAGTCTCTCTTTCAAAATGGAAGGTAAAATAAGGAGTTTCCCAGACAAAGAAAGATTAAAGAATACATCTCCACCAAACCAGCATTGCAAGAGATGCTAAAGGGAATGCTTTAAGGAGAAGAAGAAAAAGAGAGAGGGAGAAGAACAGATACAAAGGATTAAAGTCACAGTGAAAAAATACTTATCAATGTAAATGTAAATGGGTTAAATACTCCAGTCAAAAGATATAGGGTAGTGGAATGGATACAAAAATATGGCCCACATATATGCTGTCTACAAAAGACCCACCTCAAAACAAAAGATCTACATGGACTGAAAGTGATGGGATTGAAAAAAGTATTTCAAGTAAATGGACATGAATTAAAAGCTGGGGTAGCAATACTTCTTCAGACAATATAGATTTCACAACAAAGGTCATAAAAAGAGACAGAGAAGGACATTTCAAAATACTTAAAGGAACAATCCATCAAGAAGATAGAACCATTATAAACATATATGCACCCAACATATATAAGGAAATATATAAGGACAATCTTATAAGACTATAAGAGAGATATTGACACAATACACACATATTAGGGGACTTTAACACCCCATTGTTAACAATGGACAGATCTTTGAAACAAAGAAACACCAAGGCTATTGAAGCATTGAACAACACTCTAGATCAAATGTACTTAGTTGATATATACAGAACTTATCACCTCAAAGAAGCAAAATATACATTCTTTTCAAGTGCACATAGAACATTTTTAAATATAGACCACATGGTAGGACATAAAACCAGCCTCAACACATTCAAGAAAATTGAAATTATATCAAGCATCTTCTCAGATCACAATGGCTTGAAACTGGAAATCAACCTCAAGGAAAACCTCAAAAATTTTCAAACTCATGGAGAATGAATAACATGCTATTAAATAATGAAAAGTTTCTGTAAACAAACAATAATGAACACACAACCACCCAAAACCTATGGGATACAGAGAAAGCAGTCCTGAGAGGAAAGTTCATAGCAATACAGGCCTACATAAAAAGGACAGAAGAATCTCAAATAACAAAATCTAACCCTACAGCTACAAGGACTAGAGGAACAACAACAAAGAGAGCCCAGAAAAAGTAGAAGAAAGGAAATCAAGATTACAAAATTAAATGGCATAGAGACTAAACTAACAATTCAAAAATCAGTAAAACCAGTAGCTGGTTATTTGAAAAGATTAAAAATATTGACAAGCCTTTAACCAGGCTTATCAAGAAAAAAAGAGAGAAGATACAAATAAACAAAATCAGAAACAAAAGAGGGGAATCATAACGAATACCATAGAAATACAAAGAATTGTAAGAAATTACTACGAACAACCGTATGACAAGAAATTTGACAACCTAGATGAAATGGACAAATTTCTAGAAACATAATCTTCCAAAACTGAATATAGAGGAAGCAAAAAACCCAAATAGACTAATAACAACTAATGAAATTGAAGCAATAATAAAAGATATCCCAGCACAAAAAGAGCCCTGGACTAGATGGCTTCACAGATCAATTTTACAAAACATTTAGGAAAGAATTAACTCCTATCCTTCTCAAACTATTCCAAAAAATCCAAGAAGAGGGAAGACTCCCAAACTCTTTCTATGAAACCAGTATTACCCTAATTCCAAAACCTGGCCAAGACACAACAATGAAAAAAAAATACAGGCCAATATGGCTGATGAACATTGATGCTAAAAACCTCAACAAAATATTGGAAAATCGGATCAAGCAACATATTAAAAAGATAATATACCACGATCAAGTGGTGTTTATCCCAGGGATGCCAGAATAGTTTAATATTCTCAAATAAATAAACATAATACACCACATAATCAAAATGAAAGAAAAAATCATGTGATTATATCAATAGATGCAGAAAAAGCATTAAATAAATTACAACAGCCATTTATGATGAAAACACTCAGCAAAATGGGAATAGAGGGAGCATGCCTCAACATAATAAAGGCCATATATGAGAAACCTGAAGCCAACATCAACTCAATGGGCAAAAACTGAAAGCATTCCAATTGAAATCAGAAACAAGACCAGAATTTCCACTCTCTCCACCCCTATTCAACATAGTCTTGGAAGTTCTATCTACAGCAATCAGACAAGAAAAAGAAAATGAAGGCATCTAAATTGGAAAAGAGGAAGTAAAACTCATTATTTGCAGATGACATGATAGTGTACATAGAAAACACTATAGACTCCACAAAAAAACTACTTGACCTAATAAGTGAATTTGGCAAAACAGAAGGGTACAAAGTCAATATTCAGAAATCAAAGGCATTTCTGTACACCAACAATAAAATATCAGAGATAGAAAAAATCCCTTTTACAATAGCAACAAGAAAAATAAAGTACCTAGGAATAAACTTAGTCAAGAAGATAAAAGACCTGTGCTCAGAAAACTACATGACGCTGAAGAAAGAAATTAATAAAGATACAAATAAATGGAAGCATAAGCCATGTTCATGGATGGGAAGAATCAACATCATTAAAATGTCCATACTACCCAAAGCAATTTACAGATTCAACATAATCCCTATTAAAATACCAATGACATATTTCACAGACCTAGAACAAATACTGCAAAAATTTATATGGAACCATAAAAGACCCTAATAGCCACAGCAATCATGAGGAAGAAGAACACAGTAGGAAGAATCACAATATCTGATATCAAACTATACTACAAGGCCACTGTGGTCAAGGCAGTCTGGTACTGGGATAGAAACAGAAACATAGAACAATGTAAAAAAAATAGAGATCCCAGAAATAAACCCATGTGTCTGTGGCCAATTAATATTTGACATAGGCGGTATGAGAAACAATGGAGTAAAAATTGTTTCTCAATAAAGTGTGTTGGGAAAACTGAAGTGGTACATGCCAAATAATTAAACTAGATCACCAACTTACACCATATGCCAAAATAAACTAAAAGTTGATAAAAGACTTAATTATAAGTCATGATGCCATAAAATCCTAGAGAAAAACATAGGCAGCAAAATTTCAGATATCTCATGCCACAATATTTTTGCTGATATATCTCCTAGGGCAATGCATATAAAGAAAAAAATAAACAAATGGGACAAAATAAAATTAAAAAGCTTCTGCATGGCTAAAGAAACCATTATCAAAATGAAAAGGGGAACCAACTGTATGGGAGAACATATTTGCCAATGATATCTTGGACCTACGTTTGATCTCCAAAATATGTCAAGAACTTATATGATTCAACACCAAGAAGACAGACAACCCAATTAAAAAATCAGTGAAGGACCTCTATAGACACTTATCCAAGGAGGGCCCGTAGACATACAAAAACATGCTCAACATTGCAAGCCATTAGAGAGATGTAAATTAAAACCACAATGAGCTACAACTTCACACCATTCAGAATGGCCATCATTAACAAATCAACAAACAACAAGTGTTGGTGAGGATGTGGAGAAATGGGAACCTTAGTGCACTGTTGGTGGGAATGCGGACTGGTGCAGCCACTGTGGAAAATGGTATGGAATTTCCTCAGAAAATTAAAAATGGAATTGCCTTTTCACCCAGTTATTCCACTGCTGGGCATATACCCTAAGAATTCTGAAACACCAACTCAAATGAACTTAGCACCCCTATATTCATATCAGTGCTATCTACAATATCCAAGTGCTGGAAACAGCCTAAATGCCCATCAGTGGATGAGTGAATCAAAAAACTGTGGTACATTTACGCAACAGAATACTATATAGCAGAAAGAAGAAACTCATACCTTTTGTGACAGCATGGATGTAACTGGAGAAAATTATGCTAAGTGAAATAAGCCAGTCAGTGAAAGACAAATACCATATGATCTCACCTATAAGGGGAACATGATGAACAAAATTAACTAATGAGCAAAGTAGAAACAGAGGCATTGGAAACATGCAACAGACTGACAGTAGCCAGAGGGAGTGGTTCAGGGGGAAAAGGGTGGAAAGAAGGTGTAGGGACTAGTCAAGGAACATGTATGAAGGACCCATGGACATGAACACAGGGTGGGGAAGGACTGTGGGAGTGGTGGAAGGGCTGGGTAGAGGAGGGCAAAGGGGGAAAATTTGGAATAACGGTGATAGAATAACAATTAAATGTTTTTTTAAAAGAAATAACAATTGTTGAAGAGAATGTGGAGGAAAAGGAACCCTTATATATCGATGGTGGAAATGTAATCTGGTGCAGGCACTATGGAAAATAATACGGAGGTTCCTCAAAAAATGAAAAATAAAGTTATCAATTGACCCAGGAATCCCTTCTCTTAGCATCAACCCCAAGTTTTTTTAAGCATTTATTCTTAAAGGTACACCTACCATTATGTTAATTGCAGCATTATTCATAGTGGCCAAGACAATGGAAACAACCAAAATGTCTTTTGACAGATGATTGGGTAAAGAATATATGATACATATGTACAATGGGGTACTACTCAGTCATAAGAAAAGATGAAATATTGCTATTGAGATGACATGGTTGAATCTTGAGAATATCATTCTTAGTGAAATAAGTCAGACAGAAAAAAATCAAGAACCATATGATTTCATTCATATGTGGGATATAAAAGTAAAAGCAATGAATGATCAAACAAGACAAACAAACAAAAATTCATAGACACAGAAAATGTCATGGTGGCTACTAGAAGGGAAGAAAATGGGGGGTTGGTAGTAAAGGGTAGAAGAGGTCAAACGTGTACTGATGGAAGAATATTTAGTTGGTAAACACACAATGCAGTTCACAGATGATGTATTATAGAACTGTATACTTGAAATCTATATAATTTCATTAACCAATACTATCCCAATAAATTTAATTAATTTAAAAATAAATAAGTACTTGAGAATAAATTTATTAAAAATTGTTTAAAGCCTGTTCTCTGAAAACTACAAAATATTGTTGAAATAAATTATAGAAGATCTAAAATAAATAGAGAAGCATTCCATGGTTATGCATAGAAAGATTATTCTTGTTTAGATGACAAATTTCCATAGTTTCATGTTTAGGTTCCACACAATCTCTATTAAAATCTGAGAGGTGTTATTTTTTTTTAAGTGACAAGCTTACCTTATCACTTAAATGAGCATGTAAAGGACAAGTAATAGGCAAAATAATTTTGAAAAAGAACCATGACATAGCTCACTATAAATCTACAATAATCGTGACATGGCAGTACTAGTGTAAGGAGAGAGCTATATATAGGTTAAGGGAACAGAATTCAGAGTTCAAAGATAAACCCTAACATTTTTATTTTTGACAAAGTTGCCAAGGCATTCAATGGGGAAAAGGACAGTGTTTTTCAACAAATGGTTTTGGTTAAATTGGATATTCTCATTAAAAATATTAATGTAGACAGTTCACATAATCCACAAAAATTAACTAAAATGGATCATATGCTGAAATATAAAGGCTAAGATTATTAAATTTTTGGAACAATATATGAGAAAAATCTTTATGAAATTATTTTAGGCCAGCATTCTTAGATATGAGACCAAAATAAGAGTACATAAAGAGGAAATAAATAGCCTGGCTGGGTACCTCAGCTGGTTGAAGCATCGGCCTGGTACACCACATTTGTAGGTTTGATACCCAATCTGGGTACATACAAGAAACAAGCAATGAATTCATAAATACATAAATGAGTGGAACATCATATCTATGCCTCTGTTTCTCTCTCTCCCTCTCTCTCTCTCCACATCTCTCTCCCTTACTTTCTCTCTCTAAAATCAATTTTTTAAAGTTTCTTAAAAATAAATAAATAAATATGTGTGTATATATACATACATATGTATATATACACACACATATATATTTGGCTTCATAAAGATGTCTTTGGTTTCAAAAGACACTGCTAAGAAAATAAAAATTCAAATCAAATAAATATTGGGAGAAAATATTTCTATAGAAGATAAATAGGTAAGTAGTTAGGTAGTAAGGTAGGTAGATAGGGGACTAAATATAATAGATAGATCTTTAATTAGACATGTTTTGTTTTATTTCTTGGTCTAAATTAAGTTCGCAAAGACTTCTATATTACTTCTAAATATTTATAGCTTTAACCTTTATATTTTGACATGTGACCCATTTTTAGTTAATTATTTGTATGTGATATGAGGTAAATATCTAAATAATTTTCAGGAGATTATCCAACATTTCCACCACCATTTGTATCCACAGTATATAAAGAACTCATATTTTAATAAGAAAAACAAACACATTAATATATGGGCAAATGAACTGAATAGACAATCATCAAAGAAGAATATATTAGTAGCTAACAAGCATATGAAAAAATGATTGGCATCAGTAGTCATTAGGGAAATGCAAAATAAAACCACATAGGATACAACTTCATACCTTCTATACTAGCTGTTATTAAAAAGGCAAACAATCAAGAATGTAGGCAATGATATGGAGAAACCAGAAATTCATACATTGCTAATGAGAATGTAAGATGGTACAGCCACTTTGAACTGTTTCTTAAAAAGTTAACCATAAACTTAACTCTATGACCTAGCAATTCTATTCCTAGGTACCTGCCTGAAATTAAGCATAGGACCACACGAAGATCATATTCGTAGCAGTTTTATTCATAAGAATAAAAATTTTTAACAGCCCTAATCTCCATAAAATGGTAAAGGGATAACATTGTGGTTTAACTACATAAAAGAACATTACTCAGTCATAAAAAAGGAACAAAATATTAATACATGCTACAACATAAATAAATCTCAAATACATTATGGTAGGTGGGGGAAGTCAGATGTAAAAACTACATATTGTATTATTTAACTTACATAATATGTCCAGAAAAACCAAATCTATGTAGATAGAAAGCAGATAGTGGTTGCCTGGGGCTGAGAATCACAACTGGAATTGATTGTAAATAGTCACCTGGGATATTTTTTGTGGTGATGATAATATAAAACTGGACAGTGGTCACAGCTCTATAAATTTACTAATTGTCAAAAATGTACACTTAAAGTGGATAAGCTTTATGGTATGTGTATGAATTTTCTCTTGCTGTTGCAACAAATTACCAAAAACTTAGTTGCTTAAAATAATACAAAATGTTAATTATTTTGAAGTTCCGTTGCTCACATGCTACCTTCCTTTCTGTAGACTCTAGAGAGAATCCATTTTCTCGTTCAATCAAATATTGGCAGAATTCAGTTCCATGCAGCTGTAAGCAAGAGGGTCTGAGGTGTCTTTGCTGAATGTTTGTTAGGAGCCACCCTTAATTCTGAGAAGCTTGTTCTTTAGTCCTTGCATATATTTCCCTATATTTTGAGACTAGCAGTAAAAATTGGATCTTTCTTATGCTGCCATCTTTTGGAGTCGCCACCAATCATCACAACTCTCTTTGACCCAGCCAGAAAACGTTCTCAGATTTAAAAGATTCATGTGATTACACTGGGCCCAGCAAGATAATCTCACCATCTCAATGTCCTTAACTTTAACATCATCTTCAAAATATCTTTTGCCATATAAGGAAACACATTTATTGTTCAAAGTATTCAGATGTGGATATTTTGGGGAATCCATTATTTTATTTACAAAAACATTGTTTTTCATATAGATTTTTAAATCGATATCATGTACTTAAATTCTAATAGCATATGATAGAGTTTCTGAAAAATCTTTTGCAGAAAATTACATCATTTGTGCATAAAGACAATTTAATTTCTTCCTCTCTGATCATTATATTTTTATTTTCTGATATTGTATAACCTCCATGTCCTTAAAAAACTAAGAACTTTCCTAGATTCTTAGGCTGAAAATGTCAGAGCCATCCTTGATTCCTTTTTTTTTTCCCTCAAGCCCAATGAAAAGTTCCTCAATAAGGCTGGACACTTCTACCTAGAAATATATAATGAAAATAATTATTTCACCACTCCTACCTGTAGCCCTATATTCCAAATCTCTGGCAGATTCCAGTTAAGGCTCCATGATCTTTCTTCAAGATATCTCTGTTCACATTTATGCCCTTATCCAGTATTTTTTTATTTAGCAGTCAGTGTGATCCCATAGAGTCATTATTAATCTGAATACTTAATAATAACTAAGACTCACTGAGTTCTTACTACATGCCAGAAATCATGTGTGTGCTTTAGAAAGATTAACTCATCTTCTTTTCACAATAACCCTGTAAGGTAGGTATTATCATTTTCCTCATATTTAGAAATTAGTATAGTAAAATAATTTCATTTATAAAAGAATAGACATATAGCAAATCCAAGCAGCCAGGATTCAAACATAGGTCTATTATTTCAAAGTTCATAATATTCCTAACTGTTGAACTAGAGTCAATCTCTTATATTCCAAGTGTAATGAATATGCAATTCAACTTCATCTGTTGATTTTGAGTTTTGTCCTAGCCACCAGATGCCATTTTTCTTCCCAATGTATATTCTTAGAAGATTGGAGAACAAGGTGGTCACTGCCTTAAAGACAGTCCTCTGATTGTTGGGAGAAGCATCCAGCTTCCCAAAGAGATGATAAGGAGACTGCAAGATAATAACTGATGCTGCCATCAGAAGGGGAGACCAGCATTTTGTTTCTCAGGTGGATATTTGTTTATGCAGTGAAGTTTATGTCCTTCCTTTTGATGTTTCTAAGCAAGGAAAACAATTAATTGGGGTACAGCTGGCTGGCAGTTTAGGGGGCTGAATAGGAGTAAGAATTCTAAGATCAGAGATGTGGGAAGTAGGAAATATCTGCAAGACCTTCAAAGAACTGTCACCCACATTGTATCAGAGCCAGCAGGTCAGTGCCTGCTACACAGAGGGTGATGGCTAGCAGTGTTTGCTACAGAGGCAGCAAGAGTTGTTGGCAAGAGGGGGCCAAAAACCCAAATGCAATAATAAAGGAAGAACTATTTGTATTTTTTTCCCTCCCACCTCTCTACTCTTAACACCATGAAAGACTTACAGCTTAGCATCAGGAGGAGAGAAGGGGTTGAACTTAAAACATAGGGTTCAAATATGAAACTGGAAGATTTAATGTAGAGTAGACAGATTTAAAAAAATATATGACCAGAAATACACATCTCAGGAATAAAAATGAATGGATTTTCTAGAACATAGTTTAATATAGTGATAGATTTAAATAAATGTGTGTTTATCCACTATGCTTGAAACTTCTTAATTAACTGGGTACGATAGCTTCCAAGCTTTAGGAGATTAGCTTTCTGCATCATCACTTGTCCACCTGATCATGCCTGTTCTTTCTCTTACTAGAATCCACCCCCAGAGCAGACTGCAGCCTCTGGGCCTTTGCACAGGCTGTCTGCAGGGCTGCTCCTACTCTCCTCTCATGACCCCATTGCCACATTTTCAAACAGGCCTTTCCTGAGCATCTTCTTGAAAGTTGCCCCTCCCCTGGCTCAATGACCATATCTATTCATTTTATTTTATTCACTGAATTTTCAATTATAGAACATTCAGAATGGAAGAAAAGCTGGTTTGTTAGCAGCTCCATCCAGGCATCCAATTGACTCCCATTTAAGAGATAGATCTATAAACTTGGAAAGAAAAGACTGGAATTGGCATTCCTTTCCAAGGGTAATTTATTTTTAGAAAGTCTCTCACATGGAAACTGAACTTTTTAAAGGCTGGTCCCAGTGTCAATGTCCCTGTCAAGGAGCATATCATCACTCTATAAAAGATCTAGAATTAGTCATCCATATGTCTGAGATCCATGTCATACACTTTTCCACTGCCTCCCCAGGTCCAGCTCCATTCATTTGCAATTTACAAGATATAAATACTTAGAAGACTCACCTGTAGACAAAAGAGTTATAGAAATTTTGACCAGGGTTAAATTGTAACCTTGTCTTTGGGATATGTGGTGATAAAAATACCCCGTCCTATTATTGGGATTTAACCTCACTATTTGAAAATATCTACTTTGCTATCTTTGTTCCAAATGTTGCAAGTTGATACTTAGAAAGGAAATAGAAAATAATCTGCACATTTATATATAATTAACAACAGTGTTCCATTAGATCTATATGAATGACCTAGACAATTAATTCCACCATTCAAGCCTTCTGTTTTTAGAAACGTGCTGTTTTTCTTCTTATCTGAAAAAGAAATATGACTTTTAAACACCTCCATGGTTCTATTTTATCAGATAGGATGGGTGGCAAATGAGGCAGTAAGTCTCTTTTAAAGATTCACTTCTGCACTGTAGGCTCCTGCAAAGACATTCTGGAGACCAAACTCTCTTGCAAATAGTGGGTATGCAGTTAAACAGCATGTATCTGCTACAGGCATAGCCAAATTTCTATCAAGCAAGAGAAGGACAGAATCATTATTCTGCTGGTCAACTAAATGCCTGGAAAAGGAGCCCTGGTGTGCATATCCAATCTGTGGTCAATATGTTCTTTGTAAACTGATTATTTGACACATCTCTGTCTAAAGAGCAATCATTCTCATTAAAAACTAAAGAACTGTGATTAGTCCTCTAGTTCTATTTGGTCAGAAAATTAAATTATTTCATGATTTAATATCTTTGTTTGTCATTAGAGGATCAGAACCAAAAACAGACAAATAATACTATGGAAATGTATAACTGTTGCAGCATTTATAATATTCAGCAGGAACAGTTAAGAATGGGGGGCAAATAGGAAATTATTAGGTAAAATTTTCCACATAAATTCCAAGGTAAGTCCTGCTCTTTGAGGTTTTTAACAATGTTTTAGTTGATATTCTTAGAGTTGAATATGAAAAGAAATTAAATAATTATGATGGTTTATATTTCATTATGTGATTTAGAAGCCATTATCTGAATGATCTTTTCTATTCTCAGAGCAACCATGGACAATATTATTATCAGTTGACAGATGTGGAAACTGAAGCTCATAGAGCCTTACAGACTTACTCAAATTATCATAGCTATTAGTAATAAAGAACTAAAGTTGTTCTTGTCTAAGGTCAGGAAGAGTAGGATTATGTTCATAGATAATGGTGTTTGTATTTTCAATGTATTATTTTCAATTGTGTATTGAAGATAAAATATAAATTTATTAGATGTTGGGAAAATGAGATTCATAGGATATTAGCAATCATTCTAAGGAAAAAGTGCTTTCTTGTAGCTTCTGGAAAATGCTTAAATAATACAGTAAGAACTTAATCATTTCTCCCTCCAAATATGTATTAACTACCCATTATGCACCAGGCACAAATAGTGGCTAATGAAACAAAAAAGAATCCTTGTGTTTCAGGGCTCATAATCTAATGGAGAGAAAAGCATAAATAATTAGATATCAATGTGACAAATATTATGGTAGCACTAAGCAAGCAGATGTGGTTTATACTTAACCTTCCTGGGAAGGTCGAGGAAGATTACTTTGAAGGATACAATAGAAGTCAAATTGGAAGATGTGAAATTAGAGAACTAAGATATATGTGAAATGCAAGGGAAAGGACCAAGCAGAAAGGATATCATTTGCAAAACATGGACATATGCTGAACTGTAAAGTGTTAAGTTCATTTACAAATATTTTGCCTAGACAGTCCCAAGCAAAACACAATTAGATATGTTGCAAGTGCCTTTGTTTAAAATGTGTTTGGTACTAACAAATAAATCGTTTTTAGTTTGCTATTTAATTAACTTACCAAAAGGAGAAAGGCAATGGTAAAGTTCTCCAATTTTTATACTCTAATTGGAAATCCTCAGAGACTTAAAAGACCAATTTAAATTATTAACACTTAATTATGGAGACCATGGAGAACATTATGGAAAAGTATATTCAGATTAGTAAAATATTTATAAACTCACCACTTACATATAATCTTCTAGTCACTTCCTATGAAGATGAAATTACTTGACTATAACATCATCAATTTTTGATAAAGTTGTCTCTATCCATAGGAATGGCATGCTTGTAAACATCTGGACCTTCTGAAG
Organism: Furipterus horrens; assembly: GCF_987537825.1. Classification (NCBI taxonomy): domain Eukaryota; kingdom Metazoa; phylum Chordata; class Mammalia; order Chiroptera; family Furipteridae; genus Furipterus; species Furipterus horrens. Next base: position 40,723,571 of record NW_028327182.1, read on the forward strand.
AAGGTTTATGAGCTTCTTTACCATTATTCCTCTTTTAAACTCAGTCTTTCCTACTTTAATTCTCATCATCACAGCCCATTTTCTATCACTTTCATATATACACACCCCATACTTCATACTTTTTCTTTTCATTTTTACTCCCTATCAACTACAGAAGTCTGTGTTTCAATTTATGTAAAACCAAGACTTGTCTTTTTTTTTAATATGATCTATTGATTATGCTGTTACATTTGTCCCAATTTCTTTTCCCTTTGTTCCCCTCCACCCAGTGACCCCCCTTCCTTGAGTTGTTCCCCCACCCCTTAGTCCATGCCCACTGGTTGTGCATATAGTTCTTCTCAACATCTTCCTATCTACTCCAATCCCTCCTACTATGCTTCTTAATTCCTGTACCATCTCCCTCCCTTTCCCCACTTCCCTCTCCCTGCTGACCTCACCCCAATATGTTCCCCATACCTATATTTCTTTCCCACTCTTGTTGCCTACTTAGTTTGCCTTTGTTTCAATTCCCTAGCTTCTGTTATTGGTTGTTGTGATACAGTTTTCATTTTAATGTTCATAGTTTTGATCCTCTTTCTCCTAAACAAGTCCCTTTCACATTTCATGTAACAGTGGTTTGGATCTGATGAATTTCTTCAGTTTTACTTTGTCCTGGAAGCACTTTCTCTGCCCTTCTATTCTGAATGACAGCTTCTCTGGATAGAGTAATCATGGTTATAGGATTTTGCTTTTCATTATTTTGAGTATTTCTTGCCAGCCCCTTCTTGCCTGCAGAGTTTCTTTTGAGAAATCATCTGATAGCCTTATTGGGATCCCTTTGTACATAATACTTTTCTCTCTTGCTGCTTTTAAGATTCTCACTTTATCTTTAATTTTTGACCTTTTGATTACAATGTGTCTTGGTGTGGTTCTCCTTGGGTCCAGTTTTTTGGAACTCTCTATGCTTCCTGGACCTGTAAGTCTATTTCCTTCCCCAAGTTAAGAAAGTTCTGCTTCATTAATTTTTCACATAACTTTTCAATTTCTAGTTCTTCTTCACCTTCTGGCAACCCTATGATTTGGATGTTGTCCCGCTTATAGCTGTCCCATAGGTTTCTGATCCCCTCCTCATTTTCTTCACTTTTCGTTTCCTCTTTCTGCACTGGTTGACTGTTTGTTCCTTCCCTATGTTCCAATTTGTTGAGTTAATCCCTGGTTTTCTTTCCCTCACTACTTGTTTCATATGTGTTTTCATTCATTTCAGCAGGACTAGCCTTCATTCCTTTCCCATCTTGTTTAAGATCTGCCATCAGGTCTATAAGCACTCATATAACTAAAGCTCTGAACTGTGCCTCAGAAAGATTTTCTATCTGTTCATTAGTTAGATCAGATATTTGCTGGCTGGTCAGCTGCATTACTGGGATCTCTATCATGATCTCTGCCATCTTGACAGTTTTGTGTTTATCTTTGCTTCCTGAGTAGGGCTGTCACACCACCTATGCTCTAGGGAACAGAGCCCCATGCACTCCTCACTACCAGGTGACTCTTCTCACCATGCTGTGGCATTTTGTGTGGAGGTGGGGATACAAGATGGATTCTTGCTGTTTACTCTCCACTGAGAGACCAGGAGCTTCTTCCTCCATTCCCACCCTCTCTGGCCTTTACAGTCCAATCAACAGGGGTCTGACTTCCCTGGCATTGGAATTGCAAGCTGATGGGTCTGGTCTGCTGCCAGGGGTGCTCCCCAAGTGTTTCTCACCTCTTTTTAAATATGGGTGTCTGTGCTTACCATTATCCTGCTGCTATCACCACAGCTGCTGCCACCAGCACAGCTTGACCTCTCTGTCCCAGCTTCACTTCTCCTACCCATCTGGACAAGCACCACTTCATTATAACTTCATACATTGGACTTCCATGTAGCTTTATTTTTTGGAACTTCTGGTTATTTCTGGTTTTGCAGTAGTTGTATTCCTTCTTAGTTGTGGAAGGAGATGGAACATGTCAGTCTAGTTCTCCACCTTGGCTGGAAATGTTAAGACTTAAGTCTTAAAGGAGTCAGTTTGTGATAGTCCATTAAGTGTTTAGAGTTTCAGGGACTAAGTATTTTCTAGGAACTGAGCTTGAAACCAAAAGGAAGGATAAAGCCTTATGTAAAAGCGATTTGCACTAGAGAAGACAGAGTAAAAATTGATGTGGATAGCAGAGTTTAGGCCCAGATAACCGAATTTATGTAATGTCAATAAGATGATTGGGGTATAGTCTAATTATTATGCCAAAATTATGGAAAGTAAATGTGAACCACTTTTTATTCCTGTGTTTAAAATCTAGTGTACCGTCTCTCTAACCCACTGTTGTGATTTCCCTGTTTTCACCTGTTCCTGTACAAATCACTTTCTGAGGAAGGAATTGACCCTATACTACCAATGGGCCAAATCCAGATGGCTACCTATTTTTACGAATAAAGTTTTATTGGAACAATATTATACCCATTATTTTTTCTATGGCTACTTTTGTGCAATAAGGTAGAATTGAATAGATATAGCAAAAACAATTTGGTCCACAAAGCATAAAATATTTATTCTCTGGCCTTTTTAATAAAAGGTTGCTTGCTCTGAATAACTCATTAATAATTATGATTATACCATTTATTATTATTTTCACGTGGTACATACTTCTCCAGTATGTATGACCTCTTATGAGCAGATGTCAGGTATTGTATCCCTGAATAATATAAGTAAACTAGGCTTTAAACAATAAATATGCAAGTTTCAGTAGCTTCGGAATTATGTTTCTGAGTCATCATTGTATCCTCAGCCTCTTGCATTGTGTCATGTACCTGGTGGGTGTGCCATAGAATTGTAAGTAAATCAATAGATTGTGGTTATCCATTGTAGGACTTGGGAGATACATGAAATATATTGATTTTAGGGACAGCACCCAAATATAAAAAGTGAGTCTAATCTAGTCATCTATGCAAACTCTATAATAATATACAAGATACAATTATGTAGTGAGCTTCAAACTTGGAGTCAAGGAATGAGTCATTCAGTCAGTACTTTTTGACCTGTTGTATTTGTTAATAACTGTATCTACATAAATGTGTGTTCAGACACATATTTTCTCTAAACAATAAACATTCTTCAGTATATTTTTTTCTACCAACATAACAATCTCAAGTTTTAGCATAAACTTAAGACCAATTTATTCTCTAAAAATAAGCAAAGCCCACTAGGAGTGGATTTAATTGTTAGAAAAGTATTGAAAAAAAATTTTTTTACTTAATTGTACTTTGATTTTTTATTACCTTGCCTCAGCTCATGCTATTTTTTCCTCATGCTGATTTACAAGATTTGAAAAGGAAACTAAAATAACATATTCTAAAGGCTGTAAATGTGGAACCTACTGATTTTATAGGAAAAAATATCAAAACATTTAGATACCTGTCTGTCTACACTTAAGGGAAGTGCATGTCAAAACAGAAGTCATTCCAGGGTTACCCATCTTATTCAATGGACTGAAGAGTCACCTCCCTGAGTGTAGGTAACATGCACTTAACAGTGGCCTTCTGGATACAACATCTTAACCCAAAGAAGTGACTGGTGAGTTGAACAGTAATAACTATAGATTAGTAGTCCTATTGGTGGAATGACTGACAGTAGAACCCAACTTGGTTCAATGGGTAGCTTGATCATGAAATCACAACTTCAGATCACTGTCATTTCAGCAAAACTTAAAGAAAATAAAAAGAATTGGTTTGGACCAAGTCCTTATGTGGAAGTCACAATAGATGGACTGTCAAAGACAGAAAAAAATGTAAGAATATGGACATTCCCAAATGGAAGCAACCCCTTACAGTGTAGGTTTGAACATATATTCTACAGTATTTTGTTTAATAGATGAGCAGAAATGTGTCTTTAAACAGTTTTTCATTGTTATTTTTTGTCTGTTTCTTCCCTCTCATCTTTTTTCTTTTTCCTCTGTCCTAGAACTCTTACTCTAGTTCCCTTTTTGCTCCTCTTTAGATATTTCTGTTTTTCTAGTCTCCTTTTTTTTTTCACCCTCTCTAGTTTAGTTAGTGATGGCATTACTGTTGCCCCTCAACAACAGCTGAGAGAGCCCATGATCATGGATCATTCTTAGCACCTCTTTCCTTAACTTATGGTTGAAACAGAGAGCCATGAGTAGCTCACTTTACTTTTTAATTTAATTTTCAAAAATAGTGTTTTTGTTTTTGTTTTTTAATTACAATACCCACACAGAACCTATACAAGGATTTTCTTTCTTAAAAATATTATATATTTTAATCTACAATACTGTTTTTATACCTACCATACATAACATAGTTATCTTTCTAGCCGAGTACATAGTAGTCTAACTTACACCATTTAGCTACATAATATTCCTTAATATGGATGGGCTATCACTTATTTTACTGGTTTTCTATTGATCAGTTGGTTTCTAATATTGTGCTGTTAGACACCATTATAATCCATGTGCATATGTCTCTATATTGGTGTTTTCTCTAGTATGAATTTACAGAAGTGGGATATAGCTCAATTTCAACACTTATTGACAAAAGTCCAAATGTTGGTATTGAACACTCATTGAAGAAATTTATAGGTTAACTTTAATTTTTTAATAAAATTTTTTAAAGCATTATTTATCAAAAAATAGATTTTAAAATAATTTGGTTTGGGGATTAAATAGATATATATGTGTGTGTGTGTGTGTGTGTGTGAATGCAGTTCTAATGTAACTAGTTGTCACATCAAATACAGTATACACAAATCGCTCTTATTACCTGAAAATAAATCAATAAAACGTCAGCCCAACATTCTAGGAAAGAATTTTGTTTCTTTGATTCCTTTGTATTGTTTGAGGGGGGAAAAAAGCATTTTTTCTCTAAAAATTAAGAATCAAGAAGGTGTTATGCTACTATTATTCTATGACCAGACAGCCACCATGATGCTGCAGTGTGGTATTTAGCAGCACTTCAGCAAACATCCTAATATCCACACTCCTCCTTTCCTGCCCACATACATTTGTCCCACTTCAGTTTATCACCTAGCAGCTGTTTCAGCACCCTGCTGTAATCCATCTTCCACATGTATCCAGTTTAGCGGAACTACATTAAAGTGAGCAGGGCTTCAGTGCAAGGAGACTGGCTGCTTTCCAGTACCTCATTATTAGGGATCTTTCCATACTGTTCATATTTCACAGGCCCTTGGGAGACACTGAATATGGTTTTCAAGAACCTCAATGAAGAGTTGAGGTAAGCCCAGATTTCACTGCCTTGACGTTGTAGACCTCAAGCTCAACTGGTGACAAACATGTGCCCTGCACAAATCAAAATGTGCAGATAGCCTGGTATTTCAAATTCTGTACACTAAAATGACTTAGCAAGGGTAATGATGAGTGCACCTGCTTAGCAGAAGAAAAACATTTCTTCACAATTCTGAATAGCTTTGTGTTAAACTCCCTATGACACTGAGAGTTATTTTTCAAGAAAAAGTAGAAATATTAGAATCTACCACATTCATGTTAAACACCTATTTTTCAATCTTTAATTTTAACAACCAAGAAATCTGCACGGGAGAAGAGCTTAACTTTACATAAAAGTTTAAACTCTTAAAATTAGAGAAAAAAAGCATTGCAGAATATAAAATTAAACAGAAATATATTCTGAATTCATTTCCTATTTTTAATAGAAATAAAAATGATGATCAAACAAACAGAACTAGAAGTTTTGAAATGTGCTATTTCTCTATATTTTGAACCAGTATAGAACAAAGATGCATAATGAAAATTATAATCTAGTCTCATAATCTATCTCGCCAAGTAAGTTATTTGCTAGTTGGGTCAAATCGCATAACTTGAATAGTGTTAAATATAAAAAATATTTTGGCATTATCTACTCTTTCTCACACTTCAAATAAGAAAAAAAACTTAGGCAGTGTATTAAATGTCACACAGTTAGTAACAGACTTTTCACTCTGCCTTATTACTGAAGAGACATGTCTTTTTGTTTGAGATAGAAAAATCCTCATATTCACCTCCCATCATCTAACTCCCATTACTCAAAAAAGGAAACAAAAATGTTTTTGTCTACAATGACACATTCACTCTCCCCAGAGAAGCTAGAGGAGAGTGTCCATTAATTTTATTTTTCCTTTGTGCTTGACTAGGTCACTCATGAACCTTAGATAAGATTTGTTGACTGAGCCCAGAAGACTCTACCTTCTTTCATGCTTTCTTTCAGGTGTCACACAAGGCAAGTGTAGGAAAAGATACATGTGTGAGAAAAGAAAGCACAGGTTTATATTTATTTATACACTTATAAAACCTGCGTTGTATATATGTAGATATAAGCATAACAACATATATATAAATATAGACATAGACAAAGCAGAAGCCAGTACCTTTTTTAGTGAAAAACTAGAATTCTTACCTATAAAGGCAAGAACACCTAAAGGAATTATAAAATCAAAAATATAATATTTTCAGGATGAATTATTTGACATATTTAGACTGAATAAGAAAATCAGAGATATAGATATTTGAAGTGGGTCTGCTGCATGGGCAACAGCAGACCCTCCATATCACCCTGCCCAGGCTCTGTAGCTTCAGCTTCACTGGACAGGACACTCCAGCGTCATCGCAAGATGTCGATTCAACACGGGAGGAGACAGATACCGTGTCACTCCCGAGTTGGACTGCACAACCATTCTCGGCGGTGCAGATAGACTCTTAAGAAGCTACACCATCGTCTCTCGAGATGGACGGCTGCCGACGACGGAGATATTTGAAGTAATTGAACTATGTTTTAAGAGACACATATAAATAAACTAAAATTATTATGGGAATATAAAGTAACATTAGTTATGTAACTGAGTGAAAATGTAATAGACAAAATATATCTATATTTATTATTATATATACACATAGAGATAGTTTCTTTATAAAAACACCCATCTAGAAAACATAACCACCTAGAAAACAGGCCAGTTATATAGTAACATAATGAGATGAACTTTCATTGGTGCATGTTAACAGGAAAAGTAAAATATAAATAAAAATAATATGGAGGACTTAAAAATGCATTTGAATAGAAAAGCATGCATTTCCCTTGACTCAATATCATAAAGATATCAGTTTTCTTTAAATTAATCATTAATTTAATGTAACATTTAAAAAGATTATTTTCAACCAAACAAGCTAATTATAAAGTTTATTTTGAATAAAAAATTGGCTAGAATTTCTAAGAAGCTTCTTAAAAAGAAGACTAATGGGTAAAAACTGGCCCTGTAAGATGTTTCAATATGTGTTTAGTTTTAGAAATCAAAGCGACTAGGTACTTATGCATAAAAATACAGAGAGCCCAATGGAATAGCAGAGACAACTTAGAAATAGATATCTAAACAAGAATTTAGTTTATAATAAAGAGAACCTCCAATTTCTCAAGAAATAATTCATTCTTGAATTAACAGAATTGAGAAAACTTGCCAAACACCTGAAAAAAATAATAAATTTGAAATCTATATCATTCCTTAGTACAAAATATATATCAAATGAATAAAATAATTAAATTTAAAAAAATAAATGATAAAAATATGCCCTGGCTGGTGTGGCTCCATTGATTAAGCACTGGCCTGTGAACCAAAAGGTTGCTGGCTTGATTCACTGGCAGAAGACATACTTGGGTTGCAAGCCAGGTCATGCAAAAGAAAACCAATTTCTTTTGTACGTTGATATTTCTCTCCTTCCCCCACCCCGCCTTCCCCTCTCCTTAAAAATAGAAAAATAAATAAAATCTTTTAAAAATTAAATGATAAAATAATAAATAAAATTGGAATATTTTTTCATAATATTTGATTGAGTAAATCTCTTCAAAGTATAATGCAAAATTCAGAATTCTTAAAATAAAATGCAGATAAATTTGACTACACACAAGTTTTTAAAATTCTTGCATAGAAGTATTAATTATCCAATCAAAGTAAATAACACATTAAGCAAAGCTGTTGTGTCATTTGATGGGCAAAAATGCAATACTTAATTTATAATGAATAATTTAAAATCAATTAAAATCTGTGAAAATTCCTTTAGAAAAGTGGGCAAAGAATATAGAAAGTTTATATAAAAATAAATGAAAAATGAATTTGAGCATATAAAAATACTGCATAAAATTTCATTATAAGAAAATTGATTTTAACTTGAAAATATGATGTGTGATTATTTAACTATCACAATTGCAGAGTGTGAAAGGTTAATTACACACTAAGTTGGAAATGGCATAGTGGTACATGGGCTCACATAGTGAAAACCAGTTTGCAAGGTTTAGGCATACTTTGTTTTATTATGGTTCTCTTTATTGCACTTAGCAGACAGTGCGTTTCTTGCATCAAGGAAGTTTATTGTCGCCATATTTCCACTTCATATCAGTGTCACATTTTGGTAATTTTTGCAATATTTCAAAAATTTTCACTATTATTATATTTGTTATGGTTATTTGTGGTCAGTGATCTTTGATATTACTACTGTAATTGTTTTGGAGCACCATGATCCACACCCATGTCAGATAGCAAACTTAATGAATTAATGAATGTATGTGTGTGTGTGTTCTGACTGGTCCACTGACCAGCTGTTCCTCCATCTCTTTCCCTCCTCTCTGGCATCCCCATTCCCTGAGACACAACAGTACTAAAATTAGGCCAATGAATAAACCTACAAGGGTCTCTAAGTAAGTGCTCAAGTGAAAAAAAGAGTTACATGTCTCCCACTTTAAATTAAAATCTAGAAAAGATTAAGTTTAGTGAAGAAGGCATGTTGAAAGCCAACTTAGGCTAAAAGCTAGGCCTCTTGTGCCAAACATTCAGTCATGTTATGAGTGCAAAGAAAAAGTTCTTGAAGAAATTTAGTTGTTTCTCAAGCAAACAAACAAATGATACAAAAGTGAAACAGCCTTATTCCTGATAAGGAGTAAGTTTTAGTGTTCTGAATAGAAAATCAACATTCTTTTAGGCCAAAGCCTAATTCAGAAGATGGCCCTAACTCTCTTCAATTCTGTGCAGGCTGAGAGGTGAGCAAGCAGCAGAAGAAAAGTTTGAAGCTATCATAATGCTGATGTAGAAACTACAGTAAATTATCCAGAAGAGATAGATAAGATTATTAATAAAGGTGGCTACTCCAAGAAATAGACTTTCAATATAGACAAAACAATCTTATATTGGTAGAAGATGCCATCTAGGACTTTCATAGCTACAGAGGACAAGGTCCTAGGACTCTGAGGAATTCTGCTAAATCTAGTCCACTGGTTTGCTCTAGAAATGGAACCACAAAGCCTGGATAACAACACATTTATTTACAGCATGGTTTACTGAATATTATCAGTGCACTGTTGAGACCTACTGCTCAGAAAGCAAAGATTCCTTTCAAAATATTACTACTTATTGATATGTTCTGGTCACCTAAGAGCTCTGATGTAGATTTACTACAACATTAATGTGGTTTTTAATGGCTTATAATGCAAGGATATGTTTGACTTACAAGGCTTAATAATTAAAACTTATATATACATATTTGTAAGGCTATAGTTGCAATAGATAGTGATTTATCTGATAAACTGGGCAAAGTAAATTGAAATTCTTCTGGAAAATATTCACCATTCTACATTCCATTAAGAACATTCATGGTTCATGGGAAAAAGACACAATATCAACATTATGAGTTTGGAAGAAGTTGATTTCAACCCTCGTGGGTAACTTTGAGGTGTTCAAGACTTCAATAGAGAAAGTAACACAGATTTGGTGGATATAGTAAGGTAACTAGACTTAGAAGTGGAACCTAAAGATGTGACTGATTGCTGCAGTCTCATGACCAAACTTTAATGGATGAGTAGTTGCTTCTTATGGATGAGCAAAAAAAGAAGTTTCTTGAGATGAAATATACTGTAAAGATTGTTGAAAGGACAACAAATGATTTAGAATATTAGATAAACTTAGTTGATAAGACAGTGGCAGGCTTTTAGAGCATGACTCCAATTTTGAAAGACCTCTGCTGTGGGAAAATGCTATCAAACAGCATTGCAAGAAATGGTTTCTAAAAGGAAAAAGAAAAGTCAACAAATGCAAAAAAATTTTGGTGTCTTATTTTAAGAAATTGCTAAACCAATCGTCAGCAATAATCATATGATCAGTCAACAGCCATCAACATTGAGGCAAGACACTCCACCAGAAAAAATATTATGACTTGCTGAAGGCTCAGATGTTGGTTAGCATATTTTAGCAATAATGTATTTTTAAATAAAGGTATGTTCATTGTTTTATAAGACATGATACTACTGTATACTTGATAGACTACATTATAGTGTAAACATAACTTTTACATGCTCTGAGATATCAAAAAAATTTTTATGGCTCACTTTATTGTGATATTTACTTTGTCGTGGTGATCCGGAGTCAAACCCAGAATGTCTCTGAGGTATGCTTGTAATTTGTTTTTAAGTAGCCAAGTAAAAGTCATATAGAACATTTGATACATTCATTCCATTTTTATTGTAACCTGCAGGTGTTTTTACACTTTAGTCTAAGACATTTGGATGAGAATGTTTATCTGAATATTGTGTAGTAAAAGATTGAAAACAACATAAATGTTCAAGTTACTATAGTCATTAAAAATTTAAAAATATGTATATAATCTAATATAAAAACTAAGATATATAGTTTAGGAAAAGAACAAGCTGAAAGACTATATATATAATGATATTTAGAAATTCAGAAATATATCTGAAAAATACATAAGGTCATTGGTAATTGGATATTTCTGAAAAACATTGAAGATATATATAGAGAGTCTTGAAGGTAGACACATTACCCATTAGCTGTTTGCATTATATGAATTTGTCACTAGGTACAAATAAATGCTACTAATAAAAATAGTACAAACAAATGTAGGATCTCAATGATGAAAAAAAGCATTGGAGGGAAACTTTGTTCTATTTATCCCTTGGACTTCACTGAGTTGTTTTTAAACTTGAGGCATGAATGCCATCTGTATATAAATAAGTTTTATGTAAGAGCTTAGTGTACTGGCATTTCCTTGGAAGTATAGCATAAAACAGTTTGTGTTGAAAGGATGGGAGGAAAGAGCAAACTGATGAGCATAAATCTTTGTTTTAAAGAATATACAAGGATAGCTTCCTGCATTTTTCTGCTTGTGCTCAGATTTTTTTTCAGTATTATAGAGGAGAGAGTCTTTCAGTCATTCAGCAAATATTCATTGAGAACTCATACAAGCTAATTACTGTTCTAGGTGCTTGAGGTACACAGTGTATAAAACAGACCAAATCTTAGCCTTGCTGTAGGGAGAGCCACAATTAGCCTTTCACAAAAGGTCACTTATAGCTGATGTCAGAAGCATGACCCTAGATATCACACCTTGGACAACAGTATCACAGACTTGGAATCAATACACTAGAAAATGTGAGTGCATAATTTATTAGGCTAGCAATTGGTGGTGAAAATTAATTGGCTACAAGATGATATTCAGACGTATATTTGGGCTGACTGCATTTGATGTATGATACATAATGTTAATAAGCAGAAGTCAAACCATTTTGCAAAGTACATAGTAGACTTCAAATAATTACATCTTGTTTCTTCATAGGACTTCACAACTTTAAAATACTTTTACATACTACTTTCATTTGTTCCTAACAACTTGACCATAGGAAGGAAGCCAGAGTAAGTATTTCTTGCACAAATTTACAGATGGAAATGTGAACCTCATTAAGATTGTAAATTTTTTAAGTTTATTTGACTGGTAAGTGACAGATTTTAAATGAGTTGCCAGGTTTTAAAATCTTAGTTCAGCATAGACCTATATAACTTTAGCTTTGTTAGGACTAACATGTCCACCTTAGGTGTGTAAACTAGACTAATAATAGAAAACACACAGACCTTGTTAACCAGGATTATTATGTATAAACATCCAATAACATATAAACAGTAATTGAAAGTTAGAAGATTATGCTTATTCTGATATTATTTCTCTCATAGGGAAAAGTGCAATAATCTAACAGACTTATGGCATGTATGTAGAAGCATATATTATTTGAGTGAAGACTAAGCAATGATAAAGAACTAGGAAATGTAAGAGTATAGATAATACTTCCAAGGAATAATGGCATGGGAGTCTAGAGAACATGTTCAGCTCTGGGATCTGCCAGCAGTGGTCTTTCTGTGAAATTTCTGTCTCACTAAGCTTGAGTATCTTAACTGTACAAGGAAGGGCTTTCTCAGGACCTTCCCAATCCTTGAGATCTAGATGCAGTGAAACTGGCAATTATCACAACAAAGATGGCATCACTATCTGCCACAAAAGGCTGAATGCAAAGATAAGCAGCCATTCTCACAGAGAAAACAGAATTTGTGTTCCCCTTGACAGAAGACTGTGAAGAAGTGGAGATTATTCACTGAATAACCAAGCCCTCAAGGGCATGGAAGTGCTGAAGACCAAAGATACAAGTATGAAGGTCAGAAAGGGCTGAGTTTGATTTTGGTGTTTCTTTTCACTACTATTTAATATAAGTCAAGTTATTTAATATTTCAGAGCTACAGTTTTCTCATATAAAATATGAGTATAATATCCTACCTGGCAGAAACATTGGGCTTGGATGGACAGGGATTGCCAATGCAAGCTTTCCATTCTATTCTAATAGAAAGCAAGCTTCTTGAAGGCAGAGACTGATATACAGACTCACAGATGGATGACAGCTGAGGTTGGGGGTGGAGGCTTAAGGGGTGAAGGGACTGAGCAAAAAAGAAAAGGACTCATGGACATGGACAACAGTACGGTGATTGCTGGGGGTGAGGGAGGTATAAGGTGACTAAATGGTAATGAAAAAAAATAGAATAAAGATTAAATAAAAAACAAAGACTATTGAAGCCCTAATACACTTGACAAGCAACACACTGGAGTTGCTCTATAAGTTCATTGAGTAATAATTCATACAGTTTACAACAAGTAGCCCAAAGATAAACTATGTTTTCTCCTTACAACTGGTGCAATCACCATCTATTTTGGATGCTGTACAATATCACTAACATTAGCATCTGCTTAATACTTATAGTAATGGCCAAACTTTGAGGATTATAGTTATCACCTTGACAATAAAGTTAGGTTTAAATAGTGTTCAGGTTTCTCTTTCAGGGCCAAGGGACACATCTCATGTTTTTAAAATGTGTTAGTTTTAAAGCACTTTTCATGAAAATGCTAGCTCATATTTATAATAGCCAAGTGCTGAAAACAGCCTAAATGCCCATCAGTAAATGAGTGGATTAAAAAGCTAGGCTATATTTATACAATGGAATAGTACATAGCAGAATTAAAGGAAGAATTCCTACCTTTCATGACAGTATGGATGAAACTGGAGAGTATTATGCTCGGTGAAATAAGCCAGACAGCAAAAGGCAAATACCATGTGATCTCACCTAAAAGAGAAAACTAATGAACAAAACAAACAAATGAGTAAAATAGAACTAGAGGCATGGAAATAAGAAACACACTGACAGTAACCAGAGTGGTGGAGGCAGGAGAAGTTGGAAAGAAGGGGAAGGATCTAGTCAAGGAACATTTATAAATGACCAATGGACATGGACAACAGGGTAGAGATTGGCTGTGGGAACTGGGACCGAGGCAGGGAAGAGCAATGGGAAAAAATTGGGACAACTGTAATATAACAATAAAAAAGGCAGAAAAAAATAAAAAGAAAATTTGACAATCTGAACTCTTTTACAAAGGTTCCAAATACAGAGGCTTATATCTCTATAATATATTGAGTACAATCTCATCAACAAGAAACAATAATCTAAAATTGTAGAAAATAAAAATAGCATTCATAAATGTACAAATTATCTTTTTATGCTTAGATAGCCATTAATTAAAACACACAGAAACTACTGTACACTTATATATTGATCTACTTGTATGGGAATAGTCAAATATATCAAACTTCAGCTCTTTAAAAATATCTTGGCCTATTAAAGTATAGATATAATAAATTTAAAGATTAAATTACTGAGATATATAATACAATAAACTTATTAGAAATTAATGGTGAGACCTAAACATTTTTATAAGGTTAGTAAGGTATTAACATAGGGAGACTTATTTGTGTGTATTTATGTGAATGTGAGCTTGTGTACTCACTCTATTTCAAACAAACATAGTTTTTACTAAAATTAATGCTATTTTCTAAAATACAGACATTTTATTGATTTGAATTGTCCCAACTATTGATTTTGATTGCCCTAAATCATTTACCTAACATGAAAGAGTTTTGGCAACATTTGGTAAATAATTAACAATTTTAATATTTCCCACATTCTTTAAGATTTGTATTTATGTCATTCATAGCAAAATTTAGTCATTTTTTTTCAGACGTTTACATATAATATGCTAAATTCCATACTATTTCTTACATTTAGTGGCTAATAATTTTACACTTTCTTAAACAGAAATAATTATGTTTTATATGATTTTGAAATAGGTATAATCCCTAGAATTGAGAAATTATAAATTTCAAGACTAGTTGGTATAAGAACATTCTTGTGAAATCTTCATAAATTTATATTAGTTAATTTTTCATAATTTAGTCTCAATTACTTCACTCCTTGTACTGGAGGAGTCAAAATATATCTAAAGACAAAAATAGTTAAATATACAATAATATCTGGAGATGCAAAAGTTCCTCTCAGTAATTGATAGAATATATTAAAAAATTAGTAAGAGAATAACACTACAGTATTCACCAACTTGACCAAAAGGACAATTACAGAATACTGACCCGAACAAATGAATAGGAATTATTTTTCTGTATATATGGATCATCCTTCAATACAGAATATGTAATTATCAAAAAACACAACAGTAGACTTCCGGCCAAGATGGAGACCTAAAGAGACAGCCTGTGTCTCCCTCCAAAACTAAGAAAGAATACAACTACCTAAAAACTAGAGACAACCAGATGTTCCAGAAAATCAAGACGCATGGAAGTCCACCAAACAAAGATATAGAAAGAAAATACTCATCCAGACAGGTAGAAGGGGCAGAGCCTGGGCGGAGATGATGTGGTGTGGTGGTGGCAGCAGTAGCAGCAGCAGTGGCAGCAGCAGGCTGGCGGAAAGTGCAGTTACACATTTTAAAAAGTTGAGAGGGTCACCTGGGGAGCACTCCCAGCACCAGACCAGACCTCACAGTTCAGTTCTGGGGAAAACAGAGCTTCATTGCTTTTGGCTGTGCAAACCATTGGGGGTTGGGGCAGAGGAAGAAACTGCTGGTCTCTCAGAAGAGTCTGCTTGTTTAAAGGGTCCCCACAGTCCTAGAACATCTGCAGACCCACCCACTCTGAGAACAACAGCTATAGAAGCACCAGTCCCATACAATGTGGGAGAAGTGCCTGGGAAAGGGGTGAGTGCTGAACAAGTGGCATTTTTCCCTCTAGGACCCCTTCCCCCACACAGCGCCACTATGTGGTGAAACGGGTCACTCTGTACTGAAGAATACGTAAGGCTTCGCCCCTTACAGCCCTACCTGGAACATGGAGACAAACAAACACAGGAGCCTGTCAGAATGAGGAAACAGAGAAGTATGACCCAAAAGGGGAAATGGATCAAGGTTCCAGTGGGAGAACTAAGTGACAAGGAGATAGCCAACCTAACAAATGAGGAGATATATAACCTAACAGACACAGAATTCAAAACACTGGTGATAAAGATGCTCAAAGGCTTGACAAATATGCTTGAGTATGGTAAATGCATAAGAGAAGAAGTGAATGCTATGCTAAATGAAATGAAGGAAAAGCCAGACAAAACCAATGGAGAAGGGAAGGAAACCAGGATTCAAATCAATGATTTGGAACATAAGAAAGAAAAAAACAGTCAACCAGTGCAGAATGAGGAAGCAAGAATTGAAAAAAATGAGGAAAACTTCCCAAATTTTGCAAAGAAAATGGACATATAGGTCCAGGAAGCACGGAGGGTCCCGGGTGAGCTGGACTCAGAGGGAACCACACCAGGACACATCATGATTGAGATGCCAAATGTGAAAGATAAAGACAAAGTCCTGGGGGCAGCAAGAGAGAGGCAGAGTTGCTTACAATGGGGTGCCTATAGGACTATCAGCTGATTTCTCAGAGGACACTTTGCAGGCAGGAGGAGACTGGCAAGCAGTATTAGATGTGATGAAAGGCAACCTGCAACCAGGATTACTCTATCCAGTAAGGCTATCATTTGGAATGGAAGGGCAGATGAAGTGCTTCACGGACAAGGTGAAGATAAAGGAGTTCATCATTACCAAACCATTATTACATGAAATGTCAAAGGGACTTACTTAAGAAAAAGGTCAAAACTATGAACACTAAAATGACAACAAACTCACAACTATCAACAAATGAATCTAAAAATAAAAACAAAATCCAACTAAGCAAACCAGAATAGGAACAGAATCATTGGTATGGGGATCATTTGGAGGGTTATCAACTGGGAAGGGGGAGGGGGAGAAATGGGGATATGGTGCAGGGATTAAGAAGCATAATAAGTTGGTACAAAATAGACAGGGGGAAGTTAAGAATAATATAGGAAGTTAAGAATAATATAATGAAGCCAAAGAACTTATATGCCTGACCCATAGACATGAACTAAGGGGGATGGGATTGCTGAAGGGAAGGTGGGTCCTGGACAGAGGGGAGCAAAGGAGGAAAAAATTGGAACTACTGTAACAACATAATAAATAAAATATACTTAAAAAAGAAATTAGAAAGAGAGCGAATTAAAATAAAATTAGGTAGAAATTAGAAATAATAAAATACATGAAAATCAATGACGTAGGAAATAGATCAAATATAAAGTCACATTGTCAAAAATTGATCCTTTGAATACAGGAAATTATTCTCATAAACTTATAGTAATATTGGTAAAGAATAAAAAGAACTTGAGTGAAAAGTAAAAACTACTAATATTGTGAATAAAAAAAATAGATATTAAGAAAAACCTTATCCCAATAAGTTAGAATACTTAAATAAAATGGAGAAAGTTCTTGAAAAACACACTTTGCCAAACTTGGTACAAGTAAAGACAACTATTGAAATTTTTTATTTTTTAAAGATACTGAATTCGTACTTAAATACTTGTCCACAAAGAAAAATTCAGAACCAGATGTTAGGATTGATTTCATCAATCCTTTTTAGAAGAAATAATTCAAATCTTAAGTAAATATTTCCAAAAGATATAGAAATGGGAATATCTTTAATTCACTTAATGGAATAAAGGCATTATACAAAAAGTGATAAAATAACACAGGGGAACAATTTTTAACATAATTCCGGTTGAGTTTGAATTTTCAGCTGTTTTAGATTTAAATAGGCATGCTGATTTTAAACCTGTGGTTAGTTTTCTTCTATCACATCAAGTTTTTCTCTTCAGCTTATCTTAATGTGACCACTGTAGGCTGGATCAAGCCTGTATTGAGGGAAGCACCAGTGCTCTCCTATTGGCTGAGAGCAAACCTCCCTCGAGTGGTGAGGGGTTGGTGATGACTTGGAGACCAGGGACAGGTTCATACTTGTCTAGGATATTCAGTTACACATGAGACAGTGTGGTGAGAGGTTGTGTGCCGCTCTATATAGTGAATCATATTCTGAAGTATAGTCTGAGTTCTTGTCTGTATACAAGGAGTTAAGAACATGTATTTCTTTATTTACATATGTACTTATTTCCTTTCCTTCAGATTATGTCTGCTTCTGTTATTTCTCATCATAAGTGCCTAAACAACGCTGATTTGTTTTGTTACATCTGTAGCAGTTTCACCATTCCCAGTCAAAAGACCAACATCAGCGCATTTGTCAGGCAAGCCTATTTTGTATATTTTAAAGTAAAACTTGGAGATCAAGATGCCTTTGGCCACTCACAAGGTATGCAAACAGTGTGTTGAGAGTTCACAAATGTAGACAAAGGTAACACGTGATAAATTGCCATTTGGTAAACCTTTCGTTTGGTGAGAGCCCCAAGATCATTCAAGTGACTGTTACTTTTGTAAAGTGAAAATGTCAGGACATAACACAAAAAATAAATGTAAAATAGAGTATCCTAGTCTACCATCAGCTATATGCTCAGTGCCTCATTCAGCTGAAATCGCAGTGCCAGTTTTTACTGAACTACCCTTTCGAAAAACAGGAGTATGGTGAAAACTAAGTGACAGCAACAATGAAGACTTTTAAATTGAAGATGATTCAGCTCGTAATGGATTTGATCAGCACGAGTTGAATGATTTGGCATGAGATTTGGGACTCTCCAAAAAGGCTTCAGAACTCCTAGCATAAAGACTGCATGAGAAAAACTTGCTTGAAGAAAGAGTGAAGGTATCATACTTTCAATCAAGAGAAAGTGCATTTTTGCAGTACTTTCGAAGTGACAGTGGCTCTGTGCATTGCCGTAGCATACATGGTTAATGGAGGAATTGGGAATTCTAAACTATAATACAACTAAATGGCAATTGTTCATCAATAGCTCAAAGCAGAGCTTATAGTGTGTCCTCCTCCACAATGGCAATTTATTTGGTGCAGTCCCAATTGGCAATTCAGTTTATTTTCATGAAGAATATGAAGACATAAAGAGAGTCATTGATCTGTTGCAATACCACAAGTACAATTGGATCATCTGTGTTGACCTTAAAATGGTCTGCTTTCTTCTTGGTCAGCAATGCAGATACACCAAGTATCCCTGTTTTCTGTGTATGTGGGACAGCAGAACTTGTGAAAAGCATTGGGTGGAGTTGAATTGGCCTCCAAGATCTGACCTCAAACCTGGTGATCCAAACATTCTACACGAGCCACTTGTTGACATAAAGAATATTTATTTCCACCTTTGCACATAAAACTGGGTCTTATGAAGCAGTTACTTAAAGCTTTGCCAACTGAAGGAGACTGTTTCAAGTATCTCATTTTGGCATTTCCTAGCCTGTCATTTGAAAAGATAAAATACCTTAGTATGTATGTTTGGTAGCAGAACTTTACTACTTGTACACAATTTAACTCACAGTAACAATATATAGTCTTTATGTGAATAAAGTAACTCTAAATAAACAGTCTATTCAAGTATTTTTTCTTTATTTTCCTTTGTATGTACATTTTGTATGATCTCTGGTACAAAGGGAGGGTATCCTGTACTTTAAAAAGTTTATGTGATAGAGAAAAACTGGCATAATTTTTGGATTCAGATGCCAAAAGTTAGTCAAAAACAAGTGTCAGATCTAACTCAATGGATATTGTGTTCCTCAGTGATTTGTATGAATATAGATGCAAAATTCTTAACAAAAAAAATCAGTAAATTGAATCAAACCGTATGTAAAATGTATAAAATGTAATACCTCATGACCAAATGGTGTTAATCAAAGAATGTAAGGTTAGGTTAACAGTTTAAAATTTATCACTATAATTTACCACGTTAACATATAATAATATAATTAAATACATAGAGAAAAAATAGAAAAATAACACCTATTTGGGATAAAATTTTTGTAAATTCTCAGTATCTAGAGTAGAAGGGAACTTTCTCATCTGACAAAAAGATTTTATAAGAAAGCCAAGAGCTAATATCAAAAGTAATTGCAAACATTGCACATTACCTCTTTAATAATAAAGAAGACAATGATATCTGCTCAATGCACACCTCTACTATTCAACATTGTACTGAAAATCCAAACAAATACAATAAAGCAAGGCAAAGAAGTTTTAAAAGCATAAAGATTTTTAAAAAATAAGCCTGCAGTTATATATTTGAAGATCATTTAGGATACACAAAACAACTATTAGAAATAATAAATATATTTGGGAAAATTTAATTTTATAAAATTAAAATAAAATTTAATTTTATAAAATTAAAATAAAATTTAATTTTTTCTGTATATAATCAATAAATAATTGAAAATAAATTAAAAGCACTTACTATAGCAACAAAATAAATAAAATAACTAATGGAATTAAATGGAAATGTGCAACATCTCTATGCTAAAAATGACAACAAATTTCTAAAAAAAAATAAAGAAGATATGAATAATAGGAGAGGTATGCCATGTTCATGGATTGCAAGACTTGATATTTTATAACATTCATTTTCCCTAAACTGATGTATAGATTCATAGCAATCACAACAAAAATGCCAATAAACTTTTAAAAAGAAAATTAGTAAGCTCACTTTAATATTGATAAATAAAAACAAAGATAGAAAAAAATACATCAACATTTAAAAACACAAGGACAGTATTGAATATTTACACTTCCTGATTTCAAGACTTACTATGAAGCTGCTGTGTCAAATAATGGTGTATAATTCTAAGGATAAACTCATGAAATAATAGAACAGACTAGGGAATCTCAATACACAGAAATACCATGCCAATTTTTTACAGAAAAGTACTCATTCAGCTTAAAGAGGAAAGGTAAGAGTGTCTATGTGTACATATGCTAAACAAATGTTAAAATCAAAACATTTATGTTTAAAAAATAAAAAGCAAATAAAAAGAAATAATCTCATCCCCTTCTTTACTCAAAAAATGAAAATTATTTGAAATGGGTCATAGACCTGACAGTAAAAACTAGAAACAAACAAACAAAGAAAAACTAGAAACATACAAGCTAGAAGGAAACAGGAGACTATTTTCACGATTCTGGTAAAGTATTTCTTAGATAGAACACACACACACACACACAGTTGTTTGCCTTTATCAAAACTAATAATTTCTGCTCAGAGATAAGCCAGGTCCAGATAGACAAATAACATATGATCTCACCTAATACAGAAATCTAATGAGCAAAACAAACAAAAGCGTAAAATAGAACCAGAGGCATGGAAACAAGGAACATACTGACAGTGACCAGAGGGGAAAGAAGGGCAAGGATTTAGTTAAGGAAGCAGTATAAATGCCATGGACATGGACAACAGGGTGGAGATTGACTATGGGAGAGGGGATGAGGTGAGCAGGGCAGTGGAAAGCAATGGGGGAAAAAATGGGACAACTGTAGTATAAAAAACAATAAATTAAAAATGAAAAAAAAAAGAAAGAAAATGAACTGTCAAACACCAAACTGAAAGTATATGCATCTAGTATTATATGTATAAAGAACTTACAGGATGCAATATTATAATAACACAACCCAATTTAAAATTAGATAAATTAGTGGAAATTAACTAAAAATAATAAGAAATGTAAATGTTCAATATACATATGAAAAGATATGAAACAGAATTACTCATTATAGAAATAGAAATTTAAACTCACCAATGGTATCATTGTTCGCCTTCTATAATATCTAACATCAAAAAGATTTGCAATGCTGACAAGAAATTGAAGCAACAGGAACTCTCACACATTGCTGATAAGAGTGCAAATGGTAAAATAAGTCTAGAGAACTGTTTGGTATTTTCTTTTAAAACCATAGTACATGCCTCCACACAATGGTTGGTGTATGGGAGTAAACAGGGGAGATGAGAAGGGGTTAAAGACAGGTATAGAAGCCCCGGAAGCAATTCATTGTTTGCTGTGGGCCCAGGAACACCATATCAGTAACGGGTCGGGTTCAGCCCCCTGAACAAACTAGAGGGGCAGAGATAGCAATTGGGCCTGGGTGACTGGCACACGTTGAGGCTGAGCACACTTAAGGGACAGAGAGAAGGCAAAAAGGGTGGTAGCATTCTATAAGCCACCACAATTGGGCAAATAAATCTGCATTGATGGAACTGCCCCACCCCACCCATACACACCTTCCTGTGGCCTCTCTGGCTGTAAAGTTCTCACTCAGCAGATTGTGAATAAGCAGAAAAAATTTTTTCTGCCTATGTGGTCTGTACTTGTGGCTAAACACATTAGGAGGAACAGAGCTGCAGATTCAGGAACCATGTTTTTTCCAGTAACCCTTCCCTATCCATCATAGCAGAGTCCAGTAGAACCACCAGGGTTAACTCAGAGCAGTTCTGCCAGTGGATTCTGTATAGAGAAGTCACTGCTGGGAACACACAGGCCAGGAGACACATAGCCCACACTTCCCACCACAGTGTGGATGGTCTGAGACCCAGACTATTGGGTGTAAAGGATGCTCACCTCTTTGAGGAATACACTGCATTTTCCACAGTCAAGGGGACACCCTGCCACAAGATCCCAGTACCCCAGTAGGGAAGAGAAGAGGAAATAAAAACTTGCACTTTAGCACCACCTACTGGAAAACAAAATAAAGACCTCTACTTTAATAATAATATTTCATTTTTACAATGCTCAGGCAGAGAAATAATCTGTCAAGCACAATGAATAACCAAGGAAACATGGGAGTTTATAAATAATCAAAAAATCTCAAGAAAATAAACTTAAAGACACAGAAGACTGATTTATTTACATGACAGAAAATTCAAGATTGCATTTCTAAAAAAAACTCAATGGAATACAATAAAACTCATAAAAGCAACCCAACAAGCTCAGAAATAAAATAAACAAACAAAAGGAATATTTCACTAAAGAGGTTTAAACTAAATATTTAAAAAACAACAGAAATTATAGAGCTGAGTGACTCAATATATGAGCTGAAGAATAAACTGCTGGGCTTAAAAATAGAACAGAGCAGAAATGATTCACATGGAAAAAAAGAGAACTGAGAATAAAGAGGAAAAAAAGAGAAAGAAAGAAAGAAACATACAAACAAACAAACAAAGAAAAACTTTCTGAAAGCTATTTGACTCTCTTAGAAAAGGCAATATAAAAGTAATGGGTATGCCAGAAGGAGAAGCGAGGAAAAAGGGAACAGACAGCTTACTTAAACAAATAATCAACAAGAACATTCCAAACCTATGGAAAGAACTCTATCCTTGAATCCAAGAAGCTAACCGAACACCTAATTATTTCAACTCCATGTCTTTTCCAAGACACATTATATTAAAGCTGTCAAAAAGGAATGGCAAAAGAATTCTCAAGGCAGCCAAGGAAAATAAAACAGTAAACTATAAAGGAAATTCTATTCTCATTGGATTTTTAACAGAAATCTACAAACTAGGAGAGAATTAAATCAAATATTAAAATTATTGAGAGAAATCACCAGCCAAGAATAAGATATACAACAAAGTTATTTTTTAGATATGTAGAAGAAATAGAAGTTTTTTCAGACATACATATGCTGAGGGAATTTACCACCACAAGACCTAAATTACAAGAAATGATTAAAATGCTCTTCTATTTGAAACAAAAAATACAAAGGTATACAAATGTGACTAAAATGACCAATAAGCAGATACAGGAAATTGCAACTCTTGTTCAGAGTAGGGGATTGAACACTTGAGCACATCACAAAGATTAAATGAGATAAGAGCATTAAAAAAGAAGTTGACAATAGCTGCAGTGATTCGGAAATGAAGGCACAGCATAAGAAAGAATAGTCTGTGACAACAAAGGCCTAAAAGGGCTGGTGGGAAAGGACTGAAAGGGGAGGTGAGATAAGGATGTGATCAGAAGAAAAAGGACTTTACACATATGAAAGGTTTTTGTTTGCTTGCTTGTGTGTTTGTTTTTTGCATACACCTAATGGTAACCACAAAAAATATATATAGAACTAAGATACATAACATTAAAAAGGTGAGAAGAAACAGAAGAAAAACATCACAGAATGTCAACAAACTAAAATAACAGACAGAAAGAAGCATGAGAGGAAAAAAAAACCAATGAAGATACTAGATTTCAGAAATAAATAAATAAATCGGTTATAGGAAATCATGTATCAATAATCATTCTAAATGTAAATGGAATACACTCACTATTAAGATGTACAGAGTAGCAGGATGGGTTAAGAAACAAAACCCAACTATATGATGCTTCCAGGAGACATATCTCATCTGAAAAGATAAATATAGGCTCAATATGAAGGGATGGAAAGGAACACAAATGGCATGCAGTGAAAAGCAGGCATAGCAATACTTATACCTGACAAAAGATATTTTAAGATTAAAAAGGTAACAGGAAACAAAGATCAACAATTTATAATGATAAATGGGACATTACATCAAGAAGACCTAACACCAATATATTTAGCCTTAGTCAGGGAGAACGAAAATATATAAAGCAACTACTGACAAAACTGAAGGTGAAAACTGACAAAATGTGAGTATAGTAGGGGACCCAACTACTTTGTTGACAGCAATGAATTGATCATCCAGACAGAAAATCAATAAGGACATATCAGCTTTAAATGACACATTAGGGTAAGTGGATATAATTGATATTTACAGTTATCCCAGAACACTAGAATATAAATTCTTTTCTAGAGCACATGAAACATTCTCAAGGATGGTACACAAAACTAACTTCAACAAATTTAAGGAGATTAAAATCATACCAAGCATATTCTCTGACCACAATGTTTTGAAATTGGAAATCAATGGCAAAAAAGAAAACCATAAAAACCACAATTATGTGAAGATTAAACAACATGTTACTGAACAATGACTGGGTCAAAGGAGAAATAAAAGAGCAAAAGATACATAGAGACAAATACAACGTATCAAAATTTTTGGGATGCAGCAAAACAGTAAGAGGAGGAAATTTTATGTCAAGTCATAAGAAAATCTTAAATGGACAACATAACATTTCACCTTAAATAACTAGAAAAAGAAGAACAAATTAAGCATAAAGTCAGTAGAAGAAAAATTATAAAAATTAGAGCAGAATTAAACAAAATAAAGAAGAAAAAGACTACAGAAAAATACATGCAAAAAAGAGGTGTTTCTCTGAAATGATTAATAAAATTGACAAATCTCCAGCTAGACTCACTAGGGAAAAAAAGAGAAAAGACTCAAATAAACAATATCATAAATGAAAAGGAAGTTACAGCAGACACCACAGAAATATAAAGGACTATAAAAGAATACTGTGAAAGGCTATATGTCACCAAATTCTAAAATCTAGGAGAAATGGACACATTCTTAAAAATATATAACCTTCCTAGACTGAATCATGTAGAACTAAAAGATCTAAACAGATCAATCAATAGTAAGGAAATTGAAAAGTCATCCAAAATACCTCAGGAGTAAAAGTCCAGAGCCAGGTGACTTTGCTAGTGAATGTTACAAACATTCAAAGAAAATTTAATACCTATTTTTCTCAAACCATTCTAAAAAGAAAAAAGAGAGAGAAGAGGCCATACTTCATAACACATTCTATGAGGCAAACAAAACCCAGATAGCAAAACCTATCAAGGATAAATAAATAAATAAAATTAGAGACCAACATATCTGATGAATACAGATGCAAAAAATGTAAACAAAATACTAACAAATTAAATACAATAAAGATAATACATCATAATCAAGTGAGGTTCATTCCAGAGGCATAAAGATAGTTCAGCATATATAAATAAATGTGATACACCACATTAATAAAATAAACATATCAATAGATATAGAAAAAGCATATAACAAGGCAAAATGTCTCTTTATGAGTAAAACACTAAATTAAATGGGTATAGATGGAAAGTACCTCAAGATAATGCCATATAAGACAGACCTTCAGTTAATATGTTATTCATGATGAAAAATAAAAAATTTTCTCCTAAGATCAGGAAAAGACAAAGATGTTCACTCTCACTACTGTTATTCAGCATACTACTGAAGTCTTAGCCAGAGGAATCAGGCAACAGAAAGAAATAAAAGACATCCAAATTAGGAATGAAGAAATAATATTGCTAGTTTTTGCAGATTATATAATTCTATATATAGAAACTCCTAAAGACTTCACCAAACATCTATTAGAAACAATAAGAAAATGCAGTAGTTTTGGAATACAAAATCAATGTACAAAATTCACTTTGGTTCCTATATACAATGAAATATCAGAAAAAATGAAGAAAACAATTTCATTTGCTATTGCAACTAAAACAATAAATACCTATAAATAAACTGAACAAAGGCTGTGAAGGACCTATTCACTGAAAACTACAAGACATTGTTGAAAAAAAATTGAAGAAGGCACAAATAAATAGAAAGATATTATATGTTCATGAACTGGAAGAATCAACATAGTTAAAGCGACCTTATTAACTAGGAAATACACATATTTAAAGTAATCTCCACCAAAATCCCAATGGATTTTTCTAAGAAATAAAATAAAAAATCATCAAATTTGTGTGGAACCACAAAAAACCCTGAATAGCCAAAGCAATCCTGGAAAAAAAAAAAAAAAGACAAAGAAGTTGGCGGTGACACACTCCCTGATATCTAATTATACTGAAAGGGTATAATAATCAAAACACTATGGTGTTGTCAGATCAACAAGATAGAATTAAGAGGCCAAAAGTAAACACATAAGTAGATGGGAAACTAATTTCCAACAAAGGAGCACAAAACATGCAATGGAGAAAAGAAAGCCTCTTCAATAAACAGTACTGGGAAAATTGGAAAGACACATACAAAAAAGTGAAACATGACTACTATTTTACACCATACACAAATAATTAACCCAAAATGGATAAAAGTGTTAACTATAAAACCTGAAACAAAAAAATACATAGAATAAAACATAGGTATTAAACGTATGGACCTTGGTCTCAAAGAGAATTTTATGAACGTGAATCCAAAGGCAAGAGAAATAAAAGCAAAAATAAATGAATGTGACTTCATCAAACTAAAGAGGTTGTTTTTACAGAAAAAAAAAAAAACAACCCACCACCAACAACAACAAAAAAAGGCAACCAACCAAATGGGAAAAGGTATTTGCAAACAATGCCTCTGATAAGATGCTAATATCCAAACTATATGAAGAACTCACACAATTCAACAACAACAAAAGCAATCCAATTTAAAAATGGACAGAAGACGTGAACACACACTTTTCCCAAGAAGACAAATGGCCAACAGATAATAAATATATATAAATATATATAAATACACACACACATATTCAACTTCACTATCAATAGGGGAAATGCAAATCAAAACCACAATGAGATACCCCCTGACATATGTTAGAGAAGCTACTATAAAAAAAGATGTGATAACAAGCATGCAAGAGAGACTGTGAAGAAAAAAGAACCTTAATGCATTGCTGGTGGGAATGTAAATTGGTACAACCACTATGGAAAATAGTATGGAGGTCTCTCAACATTTAAAAACTGAGCTACATATGACCCAGCAACCCCTCTTCTGGATATTTACAAAAAAAACCCCAAAACTTGAAACATTTGTTCATAAAGACATATGTTCCACTATGTTCATTTTAGCATTATACAGAATAGCCAAAACATGGCAACAACCTAAATATCCTTTAATGAATGATTAGATAGAGAAGATGTGGTCCATATATACAATAGAATACTACTGAAATGTAAGAAAAGATGAAATACTGCCATTTGTGACAACAGGGGTGGATATTGAAAATATTATTCTAAGCAAAACAAGTCACATGGAAAAGTCAAAAACCATATGATTCCCCTCATATGTGGGATATAAAACAGAAAACAAAAAAATGAACAAACAAAACAAACTCTAAACACATACAACAGAGATTTGGTTACCAAAGGGGAAGGGTGGTAGGGTGGATTAGCAGGTTTAAGGGGGTAAAATATATAATGATGAAGGGAGATAAGACTTTGGGAGGTGAGTACAAAATGCAATATACAAATGACATTACAGAATTGTAAATTTGAAACTTATACACTGTTATTCATCATCATCCCAATAAACTTAATAAAACAAAAAATTCTTACCTAGATGATAACTCTCCAAATGGAATCTTAACTGATTTTATTCTGCATTCAATTCATAATTTTTAATTCTATAGATATTTATTGAATCATTTTAGTGATTGCAAGTTAGGGCAGCAATATGAACAAAAGAAGTCTCATAGATTACATATATAATGAATTTTTTACATAAAATAAATAAATGTATTTATCAAATAAGTTCTATGTAAATAGTGTTTAAAATAAGAAAGAGAATAATTCAAAGGAGGATTAATTTTGTCTAGTGGTCAGAGTAAGCAATGTCTCAAGGATATAGAGAGACCTTTATATGTATCCTTACAAAAATTTTCCTTTGGAATAGCAGTTAACACAAAATTTGAGCTCTGAGTCTTGGTCTTTCATGGTAATTGATATGCTTCCCTGTAAAACTTTTATTGGTTTGGTCAAAAAGTCTGTAGTTTTTTTTCCATAAAATAAAAGACACATTTTTTCTTCTCACCAATAACTTTATTAATTTGGATATTTTGAACTAGTCAGATATCTCTTGCAGAGTATAATGTTGATTGCTTTCAATTAATGTCTCTATTTGATCACTATCACCAACAACTGGTCTACTGGACTGTGGAGAACTGTCCAACGAGAAACCTCTAGCATGAAATTTCACAAACCCCTTGATTAACCACAGCACCATACCCATATGCAGTCCAAATCTTTTCTTTGAATTTTAATTTGTATTTTTACCTTTCTTGAAATAATAAAGCATAATATGCTGAAAATGTTGCATATTTTCTTTCATCTTCAATATTTAAATGGTTGCACAAAAATTCACCAATTTTGATGTTTTTCTTTTCTAAATGCATGCTGATATAATAGCTGTTACAATATAGTCTAACAAAAAATTTAAATGAAGTTAAAGACAACTAAGTGGTACTAAAGCCATCTTACAGAAAAAAAAAAAAAAAAAGTGAACTTTTTGGCCAACCCAATATTTAAAATATCTTGTACTGTACTCACCTTTTCACTTAAATAAAGCATTTGTGGCTTCTTTTTGGCATCTCCAAATCACCAGCATCACTACTCTTGGGCTTTGGGACAATTATTAAGTAAAATAAGAAAGAGTTACTTGACCTTGGCTGAGTGACTCAACTGGTTAACTGGAGCATCATCCCTTACACAAAAACTGTGTCTGATTTCCATTCAGGGCACAGATTTACTTGCCAGTCTGGTAACATCTGGGAGTCAACAAATCAATATTTCTCTTTCCCATTGATATTCTCTCTTTCTATCTCTCTCATCAATAAAAACATATCCTCAGGTGAGGATTTTTTTTTTAAGTTACTTGAACACAGGCCCTGTGACTGAGGACTTAGTGACTAAAGTTCAGGGAGCATACACTATGTGGAGATGCTGGACAATGGGATGATTCACATCCTGGTTGGGACTGATTGGGGCAGTGCAAGGTTTCATCACACTACTCAGAATGGCAGAAATTTAAAACATATGAGTTGTTTATTTCTCTAATTTTTATTTTAATATTTTCAGACTATGGTTGACCACAGGTAACTAAAACTTCAGAAAGTCAATCCATAGATAAAGGGAAACTACCATAACGTTGTTTTATGTAAGATAACTCAAAGACCTGATAAAAACATACTCACTTAAAGGTATCTTCAACAACCCCCAAAATACAAAATAAAACATGGAGTCAGTAAAACACAGAGGACTATCCTAAAAAGATTCCTTGCTTCTCTCTATATACATGTGAATCACTTTGGAAAATCACTTTTGTGAATCACTTTGACTATTTCCTTTCTAGGTTTCCAAGTTTAATCTCATATTAGGTGACATTTGAATTCAGCATCACATACTAAATGTGCTAGACATTTTTATAACTACTGCTATCTGAAACCTTTAGATACAAAACCTTTTATCATGCACTTTTAAAGAACAGTGTCTCATTTATTTTTATTTTTAATATATTTTATTGATTATGCTGTTATAGTTGTCCCAATTTCTTTTCCCTTTGTTCCTCTCCACCCAGTGACCCCCATCCCTCTAGTTGCCCCCCCTTAGTCTCTGCCCATTGGTTGTGCATATAGTTCTTCTCAACATCTTTCTGTCTACTCCAATCCCTCCTATTATGCTTCTTAATTCCTATACCATCTCCCTCCCTTTCCCTCCTTCCCCCTCCCCGCACCCCCCCATAATGTTCCCCTTACCTATAATTCTTTTCCCACTCTTGTTGCCTACTTAGTTTGCCTTTGTTTTGATTCCCTAGCTTCTGTTGTTGGTTGTTGTTATACACTTTTTATTTTAATGTTCATAGTTTTGATCCTCTTTCTCCTAAACAAGTCCCTTTAACAATTTATATAACAGTGGTTTAGATCTGATGGACTCCTTCAGTTTTACTTTGTCCTGGAAGCACTTTCTCTGCCCTTCTATTCTGAATGACAGGTTCTCTGGATAGAGTAATTATGGTTATAGATTTTTGCTTTTCATTACTTTGAATATTTCTTGCTAGGCCCTTCTTGCCTGCAGAGTTTCTTTTGAGAAATCATCTGATAGTTTTATTGGGACCCCTTTGTAGGTAATTCTTTTATTCTCTCTTGCTGCTTTTAAGATTCTCTCTTTATCCTTAATTTTTGACATTTTGATTATAATGAGTCTTGGTGTGGTTCTCCCTGGGTCCAGTTTTTTTGGAACTCTCTGTGCTCACTGGACCTGTAGGTCTATTTCCTTCCCCAAGTTGGGGAAGTTCTGCTTCATTAATTTTTCACATAATTTTTCAGTTTCTAGTTCTTCTTCTTCACCTTCTGGCAACTCTATCTCCTTATCTTCCTCAATTTTCATTTCCTCTTTCTGAACTGGTTGACTGTTTATTCCTTCCCTATGTTCCAATTTGTGGATTTGATCCCTGGTTTTCTTTCCCTCATCACTAGTTTTTTATATGTTTTTGTTCATTTCAGCAGGACCATCCTTCATTCCTTCTCTGTCTTGTTTATGATCTGCTGTTAGGTCTGTAAGCATTTTTATAACCAAAGCTCTGAACTGTGCCTCAGAAAGATTTCCTATCTGCTGCTTCATTATATGAGATATTTTCTGTCTAGTCAGCTGGGTCACTGGGATCTCTATCATGATCTGTGCCATCCTGACAGTTTTGTGTTTAACTTTGCTTCCTGGGCAGGGTTGTTGCACCTCCTACGCTATAGGGGGTGGAGCGCCATGCACTTGTCACAGACACTGTGGCGTTTTCTGTGGGGATGGGGGTCCAAGATGGTTTCCTGCTGTTCACTCTCCGCTGAGAGACTGAGAGCCTCCTCCTCCATCTCCCACCCTTTCCGGGCCTCACAGTCCAAGGCAATACCCCATTGGATTCCCCAAGGTGTAATACCCCAAGGCGATTCCCTGTCATTGGAATCTCAGGCTGATGGTTCTGGTTTGCAGCCAGGGGTGAGCCCCAAGCACTGCTTACCTCATCTTAAATACGGGTGTCTGTGCTTACTGCCATCCCACTGCCATCACCGCTGCTGCCCCTGCCAGCACAGCTTGACCTCTTCACCCTGGCTTTGTCCCTCCTACCTGTCCACACAGGCACCACTTCTTATAACTTCATATATTGGACTTCCATTTATTTTCTGGAACTTCTGGTTATGTCTGGTTTTGCAGCAGTTGTATTCCTTCTTAGTTGTGAAAGGAGATGGAGCGTGTCAGTCTAGGCCTCCAACTTGGCAAGAAGTCTCCTGTGTATGTTTGCCTCTGTGTCTTAGGTAGAGCTGTCGCTCATTACGTTGTAAGGGGTGGAGACTTAGGGATTCGTCTTTATAGGCTGACTTGTTTCACCACATTGTGGTGCTGTATGCAGTGGGGGTCATCTGAGAAGGAACATTGCCACTTGCCCAGCAATCGCCCCTTTTCCAGGCACTTCTCCCACTTCCATATGGGACTGATGCCTCTCTAGCTGTTGCCTTGGCTGTTGTTCCCAGAGCGGATGGGTCTGCAGACATTCTAGGACTGTGCAGGGCCTTTAAACAAGCAGACTCTGTTGAGAGACTGGCAGTTTCTGCCTCCACCCCAACCCCCACTGGTTTGCACAGTCAAAAGCAATGAGGCTTGATTTTTCCCGGAGCTGAGACTTTGAGCTGCACGGTCTGATGAGGAATTGTGAACACTCCCCAGGTGTCCCTCCTGACTTTTTAAAATGTGCAACTGTGCTTTCTGTTGACCTTCCACTGCTGCCACTGCTGCCACTACTGCCACCACCACATTGTGTCCTCTCCACCTTGGCTCCACCCCTCCTACCTGTCTGGATGAGTATTTCTTCTTTGTAGCTTTGTTTTTTGGACTTCCATGCAGTTTGGTTTTATGAAACTTTTGGTTATTTCTAGTTTTTAGGTAGTTATATTCCTTCTTAGTTGTGGAGGGAGACACAGCATGTCTGTCTACACTTCTATCTTGGCCATAAATTTATTTATTTTTATTTCCCCAGAAAATAATGTTTTGTTTTCTTATTTAAAAACATTTATAAAGAAATCAGAAAATTTTCTCTTTATTTGAATTGAAAGTGTTATATCATAAATTTTGTAAGAAAATTATAAAACTACAAAACTGCAGTAAGTATCAATAAAATTTTTAAAACTAATTTTGAAGTCTCTTTAAAAAATGTTTTAATCCTACATAATCATCTGTTTTTTCTTCATGCTGAGTACACTTCAGTGAACCCACTGAGTTGCTTCTATTACTCCAAAATATTCAGATATTCTTTTATTGTAAAGTTCGAACAAAATGTAATGGAAGGAAGGAAATGTTTCTTGCCTTACTTATGCTATTTTTTTTTTTTTAAGATTCAAGGCAAGCTATCTATAAGCATTAACTCAGCTTCCATGCATACTTCCAATGGCTCTACTTTAGTGTATGTCAGGTCCCAGCATGTGATACAATTTCAATCCCACAGCTTTGATCTACTAGTTTTGTAATCCTGAATTCATATATTATCTTTTATAAATATTTTGATGGATCAGAGAGTTATCTCATCGTTTTTCTCAGTACCATTTTTATCATAAGATGCATGTGTTTCACTAATCTCCTCTTGAGAGAATATTTGCATCTGACTCTCCTTTGGGGGTAATATTTGCTTATTATTTATAAAGTATGGCAAGATTCAAGCAGTTCTTCATTCCTTCCAATTAAAAATAAAAGCCACCTTATTTTTAATACAGTAATGTCCTAAGGGAAATAAATGTTCTTTGTCTTTTAGTTGAAACTTCCTTAGAATACTTTGATAGATACTAGTGAAAACTACTGTTCTGTATTATGAACACTATGTCTTATGATAAATTCCAGCTGTGTTGTTGTTTTTTTTTTTTCCTTTAAAATCAGTTAAATATAACTCTCTTTGTGTTTCTGACTTCTTGAGTCTTCAAATACTATAATTTGGAGATTCCGATAAGCTTTTAATGTGTTTAATTTAGTTAGTACTCTAAATTTCTGTTGGATTCTTTAATAACAATGCAATGATGGGATCATCAAACAGAGCTGTATTTAGCTTCCATCTCAGGGATTTGTAGAAATTGCTTGGAAATTAATACCTACGTCAATAACTATGATGTTGCCATATATGCACTATTAATGCAATTTGACAACTTTTAACTGTTTCTGTGATTACTTGTAACATATAGCAATTCATTCAAAGTTCTAAAAGATATTTCAAGGATAAGGATTCAATCTGAGAAGTATATAATCTGGAATTCCTCATTTATTTTTAATTGAAACTAGGGAATGCTACAGTTGCTTCACTTTCTCTTGGTTGTAACAGACATCTATATTTAATTTTTGGGAAGTGTTAGAATTTTTATATACATATATATTCATACTACTTAAAGCTTACTACTCTAACAGTTTCTTCCTTCATAATTAGTCTATTTTAAAGATATATAAAGTATATTTAAAAATTCTTTTAAAGGTCAGGTATGGTTTTGGTAACATTTTATTTTTGTGAAACTTTAAAAATAATTTAATTGTTATTTCTTTACAATTGTATAACTGTATTCTGTTTTAGAGAGACTATGTAGTTTCGTGTGACTTGTACAGAATGGGATGAAAAGTAATCAGGTTCCATACACAGGGGTTCATATTCTGGGCCTGGGTCTTCCTAGCTGAGTGTTACTTAGTATCTCTAAACCTGAGAATTCTTCACTTGGAAAGCTTGAAATTTTAGACAATGTACTCATGTACTATTACATGCCTATATTATATGTATATTACACTGGCAAATATAAAGTAGAAGAATTTTTTACCACTTTTTAAATGCATGATTTTGATCTTAGGCTCTCTGGGCCTCCGCTTCCTCATCTGTAAAATAGGACTGTGTTTACCTTGAAGTGCTTTAGAGAAAATGTAAGTAAAACAAGTTGCACCAGTAACAGAGCATAGTAGATATTCAGTAAGAAACAATTATTTTCATTAAACAATACTTTATTATTTTTCTTAATAGTAATTTTTAAACTCCAGAAATTCACAGCCTCTGATCCACTTTATATATGAAATAACCATAACTCTTTGTGTTATAAATGAATAATTTCACTGTTAGTTTCATACCTTTAATTTGCCAGTAAACTTGACAAGGGCTTTATTCCAGTATTTCTTGTAATTAACAGCACAGAACTTGGTGACAGTAAGAGTTCAATGAACTCTTTTAAAAAATTTTTTAACCTGGGGGAATTTTAATCTTAAATGTAGACATTTTGGATAAGTACAAAGCAGAGAGGGAAACATGTCATACTTTCTCATCAGATAATATGTTTGTTTATTTGTTTATTTATTGTTGACAGTATTACAGATGTGCCCCATTTTCTCCCCTTGGCCCTCTTCAGCCAACCCTGCCTCCCACTCCCTGGCATTCACCACAATGTTGTTTGTGTCCATGAGCTATGAATATATGCATATATGTTATTTGACTAATTTGCCCCATGCCCCTTCCATCTGAGATCTGTCAGTGTATTCCATGTATAAGGGGAGACCTAAAAAAAAGAAATTTACTAATACAAAATTGTGTATTTATTCTTACATGTTTAAATTTTAGTCACCTTCAAAGTACTCTCCATTTGATGCAATACACCTGTTAAGATGTTTTTTCTACTGCTCAGAACACTTTTTGAACTCATCAATTTTGATGCCTTTCAGTGCTTCTGCAATTTTTTTTCACCTCTTCCACATTGGCAAAAAGTTTCCTTTTGAAGATTTTTTTCACCCAGGGAAACAAACAAAAATGTTGCTTGGGGTGATATCAGGTGAATAGGGAGGGTGGGGGTTTGGGGGTTCATGCCCTTTTTAGTCAAAAACTGCTGAACACATAGTGTGGTATGGGCAGGTTAACTTGTAAATCACCCATCATGAAAGAGGCAAACACATTGAGTCTTCAGAAAAAAAATTTACTGAATCTGAACACAGCCTCTCACAACAATGCCAGCTGGTACACTGATACAGATGTGTCCCCAGAAGACTCACCTAGTGGAGGAAGCCTGTAATACAAGGGGCCCACCCTCCAGAAGTTAATTTCTGTTTTTATTGGGTCCCTACTTATATCCATGCCTTTGGTTTTATTTTGTTTGTCAGTTTATTTTGCTCATTAGATTCCACATAAAAGTAAGATCACATGGTATTTGTTTTTCTCTGACTGGCTTATTTTGCTTAGCATAATAATAAACTTTAGTTGCTGGTTGACTTGACTCTAATAAAGGCTATTTAAACTTCAAAATGTTTTACTTTGATTTTGTGAATATGCAATTGTGTCAGGGTTCCCTAGGACCATCCTGAGATACACCGATTTGCTACAAGGGCTCACAGAATCCTGTTATACTCAGGGTTGCAGTATATTACAGTGAAAGGGTACATATTAAAATGAGCAAAGAAAAAAGTCAGTTGGGGTAAAGACTAGAAAAACTATGTGCAAGCTTTCAGTTGTGTCCTCTCCCAGTCACCTGAGGACATGCTAAATTCTCCCACCAATAATATATGACAATATTTGAGAAATGTTGCCAACCACAGAAGCTCATACAATCCTTAGCACCTACTGTTTACATGATGGCCCTTAGCTACTTACACTCCAGTCTTCTCATATTCCACTTCCTCAGAGGAAAACCAGGTATTAACCATACATCACACTCTTAGGATGATCTTATCTGGTCTAATTGGTAGATCATGACTTGATGCCTCAGGCATAAAAAAAGGTATTTATTATAAATACAGTGTGATTTAATGCATCAATCATACAAAATCATTCTTCTCAGGTAGAATATACCAAGGGTTATGAGGTTATCTCTGGGAGTCTACCAAAGGCCCAGCCTGAAAACAGATACTTCTTTAAAATGTATAGTGTGAGCAATTCAGGACAGCTGAGTTAACCTTATCTTGCCCAATACTACATTCATATAATGGAAAATCTTAAATATTCAATATATAAGGAAGCACATACCCTGAAAACTATTGCTCCTACTATTTCCTCATCTACCTAGTTCCTTTGAACATACTAAAAAAAATCTGCATTTTTTCAGAGATATGTATACATATCTTCATATTTTTACATAATATTCTATACAATGTTTGGTGCCTTATTTTAATAACAGTATATCTTAGAGATATTTCCTATTATCACATAAATAAGCAGCCTTATTATTTTCTGAGTGTGTAATTTTTCACTTTGTAATTATAATTGATTAGCCCATCTTTATACATATTTAGAGCTTCCTATATTTTGCTTTAGAAATAAAAATTCAATGACTGTGGGATAAAATTTTACATGTAGAATTTCTGGGTCAAGTGTGATATATATTCCCCAATGGACTTCCATTTTCGTTTTGTTAATTTTCACTCAATCCGGGTTTTGATTATGATGACATTAAGTCAAAGGTTACAAAGATAGATTAATAACAAATTCCCAAATGTCAGCAACATAGTAAAGTATAAAAGTGAAATATCATACTTAGACATGAAGCAAGAAAACCTTATCAAAGATACTTTAATATAGTATTAAGTATAGTATTAATATGGGTATAGGGAGCTAAAGAGTAGTGCTTAACTCATTTTTGTTTTGTTGATTTCTATGAATTTTTCTATATCATAAAATGAGAGTAATATTATAGATGTCTTTGTAATTGCATCCCCAGGTCATGCTCTCTCACTTGCCTCTAAAGTGAGTAAATAAACAAACTAATAGTTGTATCCAGGTACTATGACTATAAATAAAAGAATAAATTATTATGAAATGTAGATTTGCCCTCTAATCTGACTCAGATTGCATCTTCATGAAGTTGTATAGCTTCTTGCAAAGAGAATCCTTGCCTAGAAAGAAAAGAATTTTCCCTAATTTAAACTGGAAAAAGACTATTTTAAAATATAGAAGAATCACATTTTCAATGAATTTTAGCTAGAATGTTAAGAAAACATTTCCAGAAGATAAGCTTGTACTGTCTCCACCGTTTTGTGTGGTCTTATGGTTTTTGTCATGACAATGGATTCTTTTTTTCTTGTAATTTTTATTTCTGACACAAGAACAGACATCAAAATTTTAATATTATGTATATATTTTCAGTGACTCTGACTAAGCTAAATTGCCAGCAGCTACATTATTATAATTCACTTTTTGCAAGTTTCGCAGCAGTAAGCATCCCTGTTCATGACAAGTTTCGTGAATACTCTCCTTGTTGGAGGTTTTTCCAGACTGGATGGTTATGTGAGGTATATTTTCTTAATTGTAAAGAAAATCATTCAAAGGCTTTTATACTTTGGGATTTCTCCACTCATAATTTCTATGGACGTTACTTAGGCTCAGCTTTTTGAATTATAAAGTGCTTATAATAGCAGGCATTTTAGTTTTAGTATTTGATTGTATCAGATAGAAAAATAACAAATTTTAATATCTTCAGACTTATACATTTAATCAAGTTAATTATTGTGATTATTATATTTTTATCTTAGGTATTTGGGAATATTTTTTGTTATTGTTTTTACTTGTAGAGAGCTATTTGTTGATAATCAACAATAGTAACTTAGAATATTTCCTTCCTGCCTACATTCGAACATATTTTAATCTTTATTTTTAATTGATATATACATTTTTAATTCTCATCTGAGGATGTTTTTATTGATTTGAGATAGAGGAACATTGATGTAAGAGAGAAACATTGGTCAATTGCTTCCCATATGTGCCCTGACCATTCATCAAACCTGCAATTCTTTGGTGCACAGATGACTCTCTAACTAACTGAACTACACAGACAGGGCAAATAAATAGTTCTCTTGATGACTGCAGACATATAAGCTGTGTGATAGTATTCAGAAACATCACAGCAGTTTTCCTGATTGGTGCATAGTCTTCCATAATTATAAAGGAATTTTATATGAAATTGCTGTCAAACCAATAATACTGCATTTACACAACCATCATTTTCCAGATTGTTGGTAACCTGGGCATATTTTTCCCAGGTAACCTCGCCTCCTTTTGTCACAAGTCTCACCTCACACACAATCATGTCAATGACAGTACCTTTGGTAATAACACCCAAAGTTGTATAAAGTAGAGATGACGGATTCTTCTTTATATAAAGTATTAGCAGGCAAAAGATGGCTTTCATTTCAGAATCTGTTACATGAGGCTTCTCGAAATGTAATCCCATTGACCTAATTAATCTTTCATATTTAGGTGGTTTTTGAGTAAAGCCATTTTCAACAAAGCTGACTTTAGTAACTAACTTTCCTCTTCCATGATTTCTTCTTTCTCAATTTTGTTGGGATAACTTTTAATACCTGTTTTCGCCTGGGCATGAACTTTGGGCAGAAGGACTTCCCATTCCTCCCAGCCCCTCACTTTTTAATTTTGATTGTGTTTAATCATACTGGAGAGTGCTCTAGCTTGAAACTGTCCCTTTCTGTCCAGCAGACATGCCAGTACTGCTCCTTGTGAAGGCTACTCATGCTTTTGTTTGGTATTTCTCTTTTCATGCATCTTGATAGTCTTTTTCATTTGTATTTTCTCAGATGACTGTTTATGGTAGAGCTTAGCCGTCAGACCAATCATCTCTTTTGCCCTCTTTGAACATTCATGAACCTCTTCACTTCCCATCTTTCTCTTTCTCATTGTAATTCAAACGATGCTTGTGATGTAACTAGTATATTTGTTTTGTGGCATGATTATAGCCTCTGAGGTGCTGGGTGGGTGGAGTGACCCTGGCCAGAAGGGACTCTCAAATTCTGGGTCCCAGAGACCCACTGACTGACTACATGCAACACACGGCAGCTAACTGATATTTTTCTGAAGGTTCTGAGAAAAAAAAATGAAGCTGATTTTTTTTTTCTTTTTGAATCACAGAGGAGAAAAACATCTGTTAAATTTTTTAATTTATTAATTGACAGGACCATCAAACAAAGGTCTGTATCTTCTCATAGCATCAGCAAATTGGCTTTCTCTATATAAAGAGAAAACAATTCTTCCTTCATTGACTCTCTCATTTGATTTGAAACACATTACCCATATACAGGGCATACTCTGTCCCCTCTTCCAAAATCACCCCTTCCCTCAGTCATAGATTTACTGACGTGTTTTCTGTTCTTTCTTAACATTTGTTGAAAAATTTTAGAAGTATGGATACCAATCACCTCCAATTTCATATTAATCTTGGGACTACCTTTCCTCATCTTGAAAATGGTAACAATAATACTCTCTTAGTCCTTTTTGCCTACTATTACAAAAGTACAATAGACTGTGGGTTATAAACAGCAGAAAGTAATTCTCATAGTTTTGAACACTGGGAAGTTCAAGATCAAGGCACCAGCAGATTCAGTATATAGGAGGGTTCACTTTCTGGTTTATAGATGGCCATCTTGTTGCCATATCCCCACAAATCAGAAGGGATATGGCTCTTTTTGTGGTATCTTTTATAAAGGAACTAATTTCACTCATGGGACCTCCACCCTCATGACCTCACTATCTTCCAAAAGCCTTTGGCCTAATATATTAGGGGTTAGGATTTCAACACATGAATTTTAAGAGGACATAAATATACATTCTGTAGCAAATATCAATCTTTCTTTTTGGCAATATCATATAAGTCCATCAAAAAGAACTGAGAACACAGTATTTATAAAATCATGTCTTGCTCTGTAAGAATTAAATAAAAACATAATTTTAGGCATTGCATACAGGTTATATTTGTACTCATGTTTTAGTCAATGCTGGGTTTTCAGTAATTGACCAAGGGTTACAGCCCTACTTTCTGGGCTGAAAGGTTTTTTGGCATCTTTCCTGCTGAGGCCATCAGTAGTAGTTTTTCATAATGATTAGCATTTCAGGCAAAAGAGAAATACAGAATATTCTTTCTTATTTGTCAAAGGGCTCTTAGAGTAGTAGCAGGACTCTTATTTTGGAGAAAAATCTCTTCTGTTGGTGGCCTAAGGAAGTTTGGAATTTTTTTTTTTAAAGAAATTATTTTAACTCTGTTCTTTACTGATTTTCACTTTTAAAGCCTTTAGTGCTTATATATTATTACAACTTCCCTAAAAATTCAGAGTAGTAAGGTAATAAGAACATATAAAGCTTTGATAAAAATAACTATTC
Organism: Furipterus horrens; assembly: GCF_987537825.1. Taxonomy (NCBI): domain Eukaryota; kingdom Metazoa; phylum Chordata; class Mammalia; order Chiroptera; family Furipteridae; genus Furipterus; species Furipterus horrens. Next base: position 40,763,917 of record NW_028327182.1, read on the forward strand.
AAATAACATTTGAAAAAGCTAAAGGAATGATAGAGTATTCTAAAGAAGAAGAAAAGTCTTTCTATTACTTGGAGTAAATCCACTTAAGGTTATTTCTACCTGTGATAATTATCACTTGACAAATTATATGTGAACTTAAAATATAAACAATAATAACCAAGAAGCAATTAAAGTGATTTCTGTATAGGCAAGAAAATATCAGATATCTCACGTAACAATCTCTTCACGGATACATCTCCTAAAGCAAGAGAAATAAAGGAAAAAATAAATAAATGGGATTACATCAAACTGAAGAGTTTCTGCTCAGCAAAAGAAAACAACAGCAAATTGAAAAGGAAACCAACCATATGGGAAAACATATTTGCCAATGACATCACAGACAGGGGACTGATATCCAAAATATATAAAGAGCTGATACGACTCAACATCAAGAAAACAAACAACCCAATTAAAAAATGGGCAAGGGACCTGAACAAACACTTCTCCGAAGAGGACATACAGAAGGTCCATAGACACATGAAAAAATGCTCAACATCATTAGCCATCAGGGAGATGCAAATAAAAACCACAATGAGATACCACCTTACACCAGTCAGAATGGCCATCATCAACAAATCAACAAGCAACAAGTGCTGGCGAGGATGTGGAGAAACGGGAACCCTACTGCACTGTTGGTGGGAATGCAGACTGGTGCAACCACTATGGAGAACAGTATGGAATTACCTCAAAAGATTAAAAATGGAACTGCCTTTTGAACCAGCGACTCCACTACTAGGATTATACCCGAAGAATCTTGAAACAACAATTCAAAAGAACTTATGCACCCCTATGTTCATAGCAGCACTGTTTACAATAGCTAAGTGCTGGAAACAACCTAAGTGCCCATCTGTAGATGAGTGGATCAAAAAACTGTGGTACATTTACACAATGGAATACTATGTAGCAGAAAGAAAGAAGGAACTCCTACCATTTGCAACAACATGGATGGAACTAGAGAGAATTATGCTTAGTGAAATAAGCCAGGCAAAGAAAGAAAAATACCATATGATATCACCTAATACAGGAAACTAAAGAACAACACAGACAAAGGAACTAAATAGAACAAAAAGCAGAGTAGCAGTCAATAGGGGGGAGGGGAGAGGGAGAGAAGGGGGATAAGTAAGGGAAGGGTTTAATTAAAGAGCCGGTATGAAGGACTCATGGACATGGACAGCGGGGAGGGATATGATTGCGGGAGAGGGGGTGGGCTGGGTGGGGGAGAGAAATTGGGGGAAAAGGGGACAACTGTAATTGAAAAACCAAAATAAAAAAAAAAAAAAAAAAAAAGAAGAGTGCAACATATAGTGTGCTTATTTACTGGGTTTGAGATGAGAAAATGAAACTAACTTTAGGCAATAGACCAATTAGCGGCTGACACCTCATTTAGGTGACTCATAAAATACCCACCCTTTTTTGAATATCCCTCATATGCTGAGAAAACACTGCATAGAAAATGTCCTTTAAGACATTTCATTTAGTTATTTCAATACATTAATGAGATAGGTATAATCATTTATAGTAGATACATTAAGTACATTTTCTAGATTTTATAATAAATTAATTTTAAGGACAGCTTTTTAACTAAAGTCAGTCTGATTCTATAACTAGAATTCTTAACTGCCCTAACATATGAGACACTGTCCATTTATTTAAATAAATATGACAGCCTTCTGCTCCATGAACCATGTGAAACACTATTATTATGTTGGCCTTGCTCTTAACATAAAAATGTAGCAACCTTCATAGGCTATTTTTTTGTTTTCTGGAAAGTTAATAATAACAGTCTGCTCCCCTCACCCCCTTATAGTTAAATCTATTGACCAACATTCATCTTCTCTCCCACAAACAGTGTTGATTAAGATGATCTTAACATTCTCCTTAGCTTGACTAACTGTATTTGGGTTTTTTTTTTCCTGACTCTAGGCTCCTGATTTCCCTTTTAGAGAAGTGACTTAAAAAATTGCAATTGCAAATTCTTTCTCAGCCCCTTTGAGATGTATGCATAAGTTTTCTTCCTATCTCTTGCCAATTTTACAATCCAGGAAATGTTTCTCTCAAAGACCTAGGAACCATCTATTGAAATGTAAGCCTTGAAGGAAATAGCATATGCTATCTATATCCTTGTCTTTGTAAACTGGTAGGAGCCTAACTTAGGCTAGGGTTCATATACAGACTAACATAGGATAGGATACAATTAGCAAATTCCAGTGTCCTAACCACAGAGAAAATTACATGCAAATACAGGAATACCAGGATATGCTAAACACATGCCACTAATCAAATCTCCCCTCCCCCTACTGTCCCCTAGTACCTTTCACTAGCTCACGCAGTGATTATAAACCCTCCAATACTTTGAATTTGAATTCAGTTTCCCCATTATTGTAATAGTGTTGAATAAAGTCATTTTGTTTCAATTTCTCTGGTGAATAGCTTTTCTTTGACAGTGGGAAAGCATAAAAATTGGCATGATATTTTTAAAAGTCACTACCTTCTCTGGAGAAATAAGCCATGGAGCTACTTTTTTTACAGTTTTGTTCATTCTTTAGTTCATCATTTGATTATCTACTTCTCCATGCTGCTCTCCAGACTTACTTCTTCACAAATAATTATGCTCCCTTTGGTATGTTATCATACTCTATTTATAACCCTCCAGGTTATATGCTCTGGCTTCCCTATTAGTTGGGGCATGCTGTGTGTCTTATTTATATGTAACAAGACAAAGTGAAGAACTGTATTAGCACACTTCTTAACACTGCCTCACTCCCTAATTCAAGCTCTGCAAGCTACTGAACACTTGAGAACTAAATTTCCAAAAGCAGAATTAAACATAATGAACTTCTCTGTGAGACCTCAAGGCAGTAAGGGCAAATTGGCATGCAAGTCATTCCCAAAGAGAGAGATAAGCATCAGTAAGTGTGAAAAGACATTGCCTTTGGGCAAAGTGCATTGTTTGGGAAAGTTACTCTACTCTTTACCCAGAAAACTAACAAAGAATTATTAAGAGAGCTGCTGGAAAATTTGAAAATTCTTGAAGGAGGGAATTTGTTCCCCTGTTGAATTTCTGTTGGGCAGTTAGGGTTTCCTACTCTCTGTTTGCTACATGAGCATGGAAGAGAGAACTGAGGAGAGATTGCTTGTGGTCAGACCAGGGGAGAGAAGGCATGGAATCCCTGGAGTTTCCAAGAGATGACACCGAGGCAGTAAAAGGCAGATTGAGGCCAACCAGGTTGGGAACTGGCCTTGCTGTGATCTCATCAGAAGACTTTAACTCAATGCTGCCAGCTAAAAATTATATGGAAGACATGGGACCATAAATAGTTAGGAAAGTTGATTGAGATTCTGCGGTATACAAACAGAGACTGCCGACATCTCCACTAAGCTCCATATACCCTCTGGGAATGAGCTGGGTCAACAGTGGGGGTCAACAAATGGGGATAGCAACCTCCATCCCAAACAAAGGACATTTGTTTACACAAGGAAACATCCATTATGACAAAGAATTACCAAAGTAAGCCTTTTTTTTTTTTTTTACAAGATTTTTCTCATACCAACCTCAACATACCTCAAAGTAAATGAGAGAAAGAATGGGTAGGAAGCATGGGAGAGTAGACTACACTCCCTACTCCACCAGAGTGACGAAGCCATAGCCTGGTCTACATGGGATGAGAATGTGAGTCTAAAGTGAAACCAACATTTTTAAGGGGGCATATTAAGTTTCAGTGATAAGCATGAGATGCCTAAAGATTTGTAAAACCAGAGAGAGATATTTAATGATCCCAGGGAAAATATCATTATATATCAACTATTTGAGAACTCAGTTAGACTTGCTACCTTATCCACACCATCTACAATGTTTCTTTCATATAATGAGTTTTAGCAGGACTTTTTTTTTAATTACTTGGAATGAACTATAATTCAGAGACTAAGAAACCAACTATATAAACTTACACACAGTTGTAACAACAAAATAACAAATGGAATTAATTACAGTATTTTTTATGTTCCATAAGACACAGTGTTTTTCCCCCAATGTGAGAAGAAACATCTGTGCATCTTATGTAGAGGAGAATTTAGTGGCGGGTGCACTGGGCATGTGCCCTGGGCCCCAACTTCTGAAGGGCCCCACAAGTTTGCAACTTGTACATAATTAAAATTACACATATGAAACAAAAGTTGGTGTCATTAGAAATAAGTATAAAGTTAGGGTTTTGCAGGGCCCTTCAAAAGTCAGGGCCCAGGGCGCATGCCCAGTGTGTCCAGTGTGCCCACCATTAAATCCACTTCTGGTTATGGAGCAAATATTGCATCACAGACCATGACGTGTATTACCTGACCTGTCAGTGGTGGTGACAGCTGTTAGAAGAGAAAGTGGTGGGCCTACGTGAAACCCCTGGGGATGCTTAAATGTTCCACTTTACTGCTGAGTCTCAGGGCATCTGGTCAGTTGCCATCTGCCTCTGACCATCACCCAGGACCTGGAAGAGTGCAGAGAGCCACCTGACACTCTTAGCTACAACCGCTTACCTGTCGAATAAACTGAGGCTAATAATGGATATGAGGCCAATTGCCAATTGCCAATTGTCTTTGACACTGGGTGGGGTCTATGTCAGTAGGACTGCTTCCAATCACCAATCACTGTGTCTTAAGCTCTGCCAATCACAAGAGGCAGATGGGTAGGGCTGAAGTAACATGTTCTTGGCTGGCTACTGGCTCTATTAGATGCTACAGCTGTCTTGTCTACCTCCACACTGTTTCCAGCACATACAAGATTTCTGTGTGAGGAGGCCAGCAGTAACTGGGTGAGCAGCCATAAATGCTGAAGTTTATAGTATATAAAGGGAGTTATGGTGGGGCCACTATTCTAGTATTAACACAGGCACTGAGAGGATTAATAGGCACTGGGGGTAGTCTGCCAGAACCTGTAACTAGGATAGTGATACTCTTAGTGACTGTTACAACTAGTAATACTTTTAACTCCCTCAATGCCTATTATTAAAGGCTCCACCTTAAAGAGTACCTCCAACCATCCAAAAACCCAACTTCTCTCTTGGCAGCCCAGTTAGAGCATTAAAAATTTAAAAAGCTCATCTCTTTGTCATAAAATGCACAGTGAGAGGGAAGTGGAGCTTTCGGAACGTTGGAGGTACTTTTTAATCCCTTAGTTCCTTTTCTATAATGTCCTGGCTTCACACCATCTTAGTGCCACTCTGTGGATCCAGAAAAATGGTCTATTTATGCAGGAGGATGAGGTGGTTTGTGCCGTGTAGGACAGTGATCTGAAAGGTGCCAAGACCATAGCCTTGAAAAGCTCAGGACATGAGAGAACCCATTACATGGTTGTGTTGTCCTGTTATGCAGACAAGCACCAAATTGCCAACAATGTTAGTTTTCCAAAGGAAATACTTTCCAAAAGAAGTGATTCCATGAGCAATTGTGCATGTTAATGAAAAAGGATGGAGGAATAAAAATGGAATGAGAGTATGGGTTGAAAAAGTGTGGTCCAGATGTCCTGGAGGGCTTCTGAAAAAACCTGCCTTATTCGTGCTTAACCAGTTTAGAGCACATATTAGTGAAACTACAAAAAAGAGCTTTAAAGAAGTGAAGACTCATATAGCTATAATTCATGGGGGTCTTACCAGTCAGCTACAACCTCTCAAAGTTTTCATCAATAAGGCATTTAAAGTCTGTATGCAAGAAGAGTGGAACCAATGGATGGCTGCTGGTAATCATAATCTGACCCCTACTGGACAAATGAAAAGGCCCACTATCACTCAAATTTGTGAATGGGTGGAAACATCATGACACTCAGTGAAGGATGAAACTGTTGGACGGTCATTCAAAAACTGTGGCATTAGCAATGCCTTAGATGGAACTGAAGACAGTATCATATATGAAGATAGTGAAGAAAGTGATATCAGTGATTGTGAGCAACTGAGCTTCATAAATTCTGACACTAGCAATGATGAGTTTTGGGGGTTTCCAGAAAACTAGAAGAGTACTTGAACCTTAAAGTCTCTCCTCATTTGTTAATGATGGTGATGATAGTTCTTCAGCTTCACTGGAGAGGACACTCCAGCGTCATCGTAAGATGTCGATTCAACACGGGAGGAGACAGATACCGTGTCACTCCCGAGTCGGACTGCACAACCATTCTCGGCGGTGCAGATAGACTCTTAAGAAGCTACACCATCGTCTCTCGAGATGGACGGCTGCCGACGATGACGGATAGTTCTTAATACTGCTGCTGACTGCTCTTTACATGATTGAAATATTATTCTGTTATATTTTATTAAATATTTTAGTATACCATTTAGTTCAGAATTTTATTTTCTTGTTTCCCTCTTCTAAACCTAGGTGCATCTTACAGTCAGGTGCATCTTATGGAGTGAAAAATATGGTACCTCAATTAAGTGATCTTTTGGTAAATAGTGTGAATGTAACTGGTTTTAAGGGGGTAAGCTGTGCCTGAATCTGTTGTAACTACTGAATCTTGATTAGGGCAAAACAGGCATACATGTCAACCTTATATATCAATGCAGAAGCAGCTGCAGAAGGCAAATAAACAACTTGCAAAAAGTGATGAGTATGTCCTCTTCTTGGGGAGATATTTATGTCCTGGAAAAAAAGAGAGATTGGAATACAATCCTGCAACAAACATAGAAAACGATCCATTCACCTCTTCTCTTACTAAGAATAGATTGTTAGCTTAATATTTGAATGTATGCATATGCTTGTGTATTAAGGATATTTTGTAAGCTTCTAAACAAATTATTTTACAAACATATATGTTTGTTGTATTGAAAGGCAACAAACACAAATCCTAAGTTTATTGAGTTAAGTGCATCCGAATCCTTCATTTCTTTTTCCAAACACTTATTGGCATACCTGATGAAACAATGAACATTTGAAAGCATATTCCTTAATTCTAAGTGTATCAATTAAAAATTGAAATCCTACTAAGCTCTGCTTGATTTTGTTCTTCTTCTATGAAATAACTATGACAATGCTGTTCTATTTCACCAGGGTACTGTGAGGAATAATTAGTAAAAATGACTGAAGCATACTTTTGTTAAAATAGAAGTGCAATATAAATGTTAAATAAGACCAATGGTCAGAAACACACAACCAAGGGTAGTTTCATAACAAAGAGTAATACATTGGAATAAATAAATGACACAGATTTCACACAAACCGAAGAAGCCTTTGTGCTCAGGTAGATTTTAATAATTTTCAAGAGATCCCTTTCTGTGGGCAAGAGGTTGATATTGACTCCTTTCAGAAGATAGTTCTAAGTAAATAAAAAGGATTCCATCTCATCTTGATTACTAAACATATCCTTGTTTACATGCTAAAGGAAGTCAGACAAGACAGGAGTAATCATCTGCATCATGCAGCACATTCCACATGTTCAATTCTTTTCCTTAGTCATTGATAGTCTACCACTCACTGCAAGAAGGCATTTGCATAGACTTGTTATGAGAAGCTGCTGAAGATCCAAGGTTGTCTGTTCCTGGAGATAAAAATTAGGAAGGAACGCACTTAGTACCTTGCCCTCTAACAGTCATCTGAAGAAAACTTATAAGTACTTTTGATGCCAGTGCAAAATTGAGTTCAGTATTTCTGTATTTACCTGTGCCTTCCGTCTGAGTATTTCAAGATTTTAAATTACTTCACAAATTTCCACTGTATTTCTTCCACTGCTACTATGATATAAGGAGGTAAGTCTTCTATCTTCCCTTTAGTATATTATTTTAAATAGGTGAGAAAAGTTTTCTTCAAAGAATCTTTACTAGAAATGACCAACCCATTCAAAAAAAGCTTTCCTGACAGCTTTACTCCTTTTCAGAATGCAACTTAAGCTGTATCTTCTTTTCTTTTTAAGACCCTAAAATAATTGGAAGAATATTTTTATTATATTATCCATCTGGGGTACTATGAGAAGGGCCATTCTTTTCTGTGGTATTTTTGGCAGTGTCGTAGGGTAGGATGTTTGATATGTTATGAGAAATATGACCCTCATTAGATTACCAGCCCATTTGTACAGGCACCAGAAGAGATCATAAGGGAATGATCAGCGTCCAATTAGTAACCTATAAAATGTCTGTCTTTTCACTTCAGGTTCTAACTAATTCTTATAACAGCATTTTTTTTCTTTTTCTTTTTTTTTGGTTAACATTCTTTAATCTTTTTCTTCCTTTTTTTCTCATTTTTTTTTCTTTTACTGCATCTTTATACTCAGTTTCTTAGTAGTCTAACCACATACCCAGGAACATTTTCTATTTTATAACAGTGATAACCCATGCTTATGCAGGATGGTTCCCCTCAGGAGTTCTGAGTACTTCATGGATTCCATACCTATTAAACCTGATAACTTCCCTGGTGGATATGCACACAGTATCCCTCCAATATTTCTGAATTTTTAGAAAGGAAATTTTTAGAAATGGAATTTAGAAGTTTAGAAATGTGTTCATGTATATTTTCATTAATACTTTTGTGGCTTACTCTACAAAAGTATGACATCATTAACAAACTCAAGATTTAAACAGTATGATTTTATTAGCCATATTAGTTTCTTTGTTATAAGTATGCCTTTTTTTTTTGTACAGAATTTCATGATAACTTGCCTGGTATTAATTAGAAAAATTGATTTCTGTCTATTAATCTTTAGTAAGAGTAAAAAGTATAATTATTGTCTAGATCAGTCTCTTTTTTGAGTTTTCCAATAAATTCAACTTTGTTTGCATTAACTAGCTCAAAGGATGTTAAAGTATGCAAAGTCAAAAAACTCAGACTGCTACATAGAGGATGCCACTAGGCCTGTACTGATATTTTTAAACTCATGATGCTGTTAGAATAGTTGGCTTGTTCTGGTATCTCTGATGGGGTATAATGAGGCTGGTTTTGTAAATATTGGAAATAATTTAAATTGGATCAACTACTATTTACTAGAATGAATTGCTACTGCTAAAATGAAGACACATTGCTAGGATTACACTGACTAAAGGAGGATGGAACAAGTTTCCTCTTTTCTTTCCAATCTTCTGTATCCCTTCAGGGCCTCATTATTAGCAGAGCATTTCAGGAAGACAACTGGAAAAAACAAAATATGATTGGCAGTTCAATCTTCAGAATCACAGATTACTGTAGAGTGGGTTAAAGCTGAGTTACTGTCCTAATTGGCACAAGGAGTTAGTAGAAGAGCCAAGTATACCATCAAATTAGATACAATAACTCGAATGTAAGATGTTGAAAGTGGTGGATGCAAAGTAGTATCTCTACCTTCAACTCTCTGTCTCATCTCCTACATATGAGGACTCACACAAAATTTTCTATCATTCTGTATCACAATGTTCAACCTTTTCCATCTCATGGCACACATAAACTAATTACTAAAATTCTGTGGCACACCAAAAAATATATTTTTTGCCTATCTAACAAAAATAGGTATGATTTTTATTTACAAAAAAATAATAATAGTAATTACCTAGCCTTTTTGCTCCAAAGTGACTTTATAATAAATTAAGTGCCTATACTTGTATATAAGAATTTATGTTACAAATAATTAATTGATCACATGCAACCTTATTATGCAACATAACCAATAAGATGCAACTCTTATTATATGACCTATATATTTGTGGTTCAAAACTGGGCATTCACAACAGATGGCTATTATTGTGTTGACTGTTCTCATTTTCTAATTTGACAATCTAAGGGACAAGAAGTCAGTGCCCTGACTAAATAGTCAGGTATTACATATATTAAAAATTTCTTGTGGCACATGGGTTGAAAATCACTGTCCTGTATCCTGCCTTTCACATTTATGGGCTTATCTTCTTCCATATAATTCATAACTAAGTTCATACCTTCCCTTCCTCTTATTCAGCCTATTTTATGTCATGTAAAATTATAAGCCAAACCTTTGTCTCTCACCCATTAAATACTGAAATGTTCTAGAGAGTAGATTCCATCTAATGAACAGACAGAGCTAACAAGCAAAATAGAGACAGTTTCACAGATGGAGAACCAGCTGACAGCTCTGGGTGGGGGTTTAGACCATGGAGGTATGGAGCAAAAAGAGAAAAAGGACTCATGGACAAAAACAACAGTGTGGTGATTGTGGCATGCAGGGGGGTATAAGGGCAATGGGTGGAGGTGGAAGAGGATATAAGGGGGATAAATTGTAATAGAAAAAATACAATTAAAAAATAGAGTAGATTACAGGTGCTCTCACTGCACATGCATATACAAATGATAACTATGTGAAGAGATGAATATGTTAATTAACTTGAATGCAGCAATTACTTCAGTATGTATATGTACAACAAATTATGTCGTATGCCTTAAGTATATATGATTTTTTTTAATCAAGAGGAAAATTTCAGGAGACAGGAACTTAAACTCTAGGTGGAAGAGATTAGCCTTGATGCAGACCACCATCCAATATTCATTCTCTGGACACAATCTTCCCCAACCAAATAAATTCTCCATTTAACACCTGTTCAGCTTTGGAAATTCACATCCTCCTCCTATGTGTGTCCATCTATTCTTGCAGCAATATCATTCTCTCTTTAGTTCCCAGGCTTCTGTGTACTTTGTTCCATGGATTGGCATTGCCCATGGTGACCTCCTCTCCACCTCCTGACAAAGAGTTCTGCAGTGATAAACTGTCCATAACTTGATGATTCAAACCATACTACACACAGTTGCCATTTCCAGCACATTTGGTTATGATACATTTCAATAATAACCAATTGCCCTAATATTTTATCTCTATCTAGTCTTAAACTACTGTAATATGTTTCATGAAAAAAATGGAATGGTAGTGGTTAAGAGTGTGGCTTTAGAAATGAAATTTTACCATTTTTGACAGGATGATAATCCTAGAGGGCATTTTGCTAAGTGAACTAAGTCAGTCAGAAAAGTAAAAATACCATATGATCTTATTTATATGTGGAATCTAAAGAACAATATAAATAAACAGACTCACAGATACAGAGAACAGACTGATGGTTTCCAGAGAAGTTGGGGTGGGAGGACTGGGTGAAAAAGGTGAAGGTATTAAAAAGTACAGGTTGGCAGTTACAAAAGTCATAGGGATGTAAAGTATTATAAAGAAAATATAGTCAATAAGATTATTATAACTATGCATTTCTGTACTACAAATATTGGGGGTAATGCCTTTTAAAGTATATGATTGACCCGGTTAGGATGATGGCAGAGGAGTGAGGGGAGGCTGTGCTTTCTGGCTCCTGAGACCCGTCTATAGTTTGGACTAATTGCAGACAGAACATCTCAGTGAGCAGCTGGACACTGGCAGGAGTCAAGCCTTGGTACTGCTGGATTAGAGAAAATCATCTGGGAATGACCTGTTTGGTGAAAATAGTGAAGGAAAAGGGGATGAAATGGGGTTTCTGACTGGGGTGGCTCCCCGAGCTGCGGCTGGAAATACACAAAGGCTTTTTGGTGACCACAGGCTTCCCCAGAGAGGAATCAGGAGGAGAGCGAATCTCTGCCTGCTGGCAGAGCCAGGACTGAGCCAGGTAGCATCTGGTGCTGAAAAACAAGAAACAGCGTACTGCTGTGCATCTGAGAACATAATTTTCCTTTATATTTTTCTCTTGTGAATGACGGAGAGGGGAGGAAAGGTCGGGGGTGATAGGACATTCTTGAGGAGCTCAGGCGCAGAAGTGCGCTCGCCCACTCCCCAACCCTCCCCGTGAGTTGCACAGGCACGCACAGGGAAATGCCCTCATTCACTGGCCCAGGTACGTGGGGCCCGTGTCCAGATGCCTCTTGGACACACCCCAAAAGACATAAGATCAGTGCCCTACAGGTGCAGGGAGGGCCCTATGGGCATGCAGACCATATCCAGACACCCTGGCCAGCTCCAGTGGGCACCAGGTTCAGTACAGACCACTTGCTCAGTCTCTGCTCATGCCCACCAAGGAGGGTGCAGGAACAGCGGGTGGCTGTGGCACGGAAACAGCGGACAGCAGCGACTCACAGACGCTCACTTCCACTGTGCACAAGTGTCTGGGGACTCGTCCCAAGGGGCGAGAGACCAATTCCCAGGGTGCAGTTTGGCAGGCCTGAAGCTGCGTGAAGGCCACCTTGCGTGCAAGGTGCGTGCATGCACAAGCACCCTGGCTGGCTCCAAAAGACGACAAAGGAGGGCTGGCCACCGTGGGCCAAAGGAGCGCTGGCCAACGTGGGCACACAACGCTGTTACAAGAAACAGGAACCTTTGGCCTATCTCAATAGACGAGCTGTGGATTCAGAAAAGGAAGATGACACACAAAGGCTGAACTGAGTAAAAACTTTTCTTTTATATATTTTTTTAATTTTTATTTCTATTTTAGTTTTTTTATTTGTATTTTATTGAATTTTAATTTTTTTAATTTCTTATTTTAATTTTAATTTTTACTTTCTTAAAAAATTTTTTCTTTAAAAACTATTTCTTTAATTTGTTTCATACCATCTCTCCTTCTCATCCTTCCTCTTTAATTTTTGTTTATTTGTTTTTCTGTCTAGTTTAGCCTCCCTTTCACACTAAATAAATAGAATATAACTATGATATTAATCTAATACTATACAATTCCACTTTCTTATTATACTCTGCATTCTTCCCTTTTTTCTTTTATTATTATTAACATACAATGTAAATATTACCTACTGTCTTGCATAGTCTCAACACTACTTGCTACTATTATTAATCTATCATAATCTATCATCCCTCTCTCAAAAGTCATATTTTTCCTCTTTAAAAACAACTCTTATATATTTTTCCTATAGTATAAAAGCTCTAATCTCTTTACATTTTTATTAATACTGGCTCATTGGCTGATGATAGCGGGATAGAGGGTGTGGGAAATTTTTTAGGGTGTAGGTTTCCTGCCTGGGCTGTGTGTTTATGTTTTCAACAGCATATCCACAAAAGAACTCAAGATAAAGTGGGTAGAATGACTCTCAATCAACTAGCCAGAGGGAAGATCCTACCAAAGAGCATCTGAAATATAACCAGACAGCATAAACAAATGACATAAAGGGTATCCCAAGAACATCAGGCTCAGGAGATCAAAGAGACTGCACCACTGAAACCCCAGATCTTCTATAAAGAATCTCATACCACAAAGGTGGGAAGTCAAAGCAGACAAATCCAAAAAACAAAAACAAACCAAAAGAATCCAACATGGTAGGATGCAGAAACAACCTCTCAATAAAAAGAAAAGAGAAATCCCCATAAAGAGAGGTAGATGGAATAGACATAGTCCAAATGTCAGACATGGAATTCAAAACAATGGTGGTGAAGAAGCTCAATATACTTGACAACCTCATAAACAACTATGACAACCTACAAGGAAATTACGAACAGCTCCAAGAAAATTACAGGAAACTTACGGAGAACTACACCAGCATAAAAAAAGACAAAGCGAGAAGATCCAAGATGGCGGAGGAGTAAATGGAAGCTACACTAACCTCCTCCCAGGACCAGTCTGGGTTTACAACTTAATTTTGGAGAAATCATCTGGAACAACCAACGAACACTAGCTGGAAAGAAGTCTTATAACCACGGAGAGACAGAAAAGGCCGCTACATCACAACGTGACCGGTAGGGAGTGCGGAGACGCGGAAGGGCTGGCTGGGCTCACATGGGTGGCAGCTGAAGGGACTGAGAAACAGCTCAGCAGCCGGGGATTCCCCCTGAGAAGGGCAGGGTCTAAACCCCCAGCTGGGCTTCCCAGCCTACAGCAACAGAGTGGAAAGTAAAACAGTATCAGCTGTGAAAAGCGAAAAGCCACAGGGTTTCTTGCTAGCCGGAGAGAAACAGCAGGAGAAAAAGAGCTCTTAAGTGGATCACATACGAAAATATTTTGGCCACCACTTACCCTGGGCTCAAGCAGAGGGAAGGCAGAGAGGACTGGAGACACTTGGGGAGAGTTTGGCACGGTGGCTTTGAGGGAAGAACTGGAGGAGCAGCCGACTGGGTCCCAGTGCTGACTCATCCCCAGTACTGCGGGTAGACCATTCCCCTCCAAGTGGCGTCAGCCTGAGGGGAAGCAAAAGCCCTGCCGACGGGAATTAAGCTGCCACACCCACAGTCCTTAAGCCTGACAGCTAATCACAGATTGAGCAGATTAACAATCAAAGAAGACAGACAACAGCAGTAGATCCCTGGAAGTCTCCAACAGGCTGCCTAGGGCCAGACTGGTACATGATCTGACACCACCAGAGGCAGATCCAGGAAGTGCAGATCATTCTAGGAAGCACCAACAAACAATAGGAGTCAAAAAAATGGGGAGACAGAGAAACAACCTCCCATCAAAAGGAAAGGTAGAATCCCCAGAAAGAGTGCTAAATGAAATAGAGGGGAGCGAACTATCAGATATGGAATTCAAAACATGGATTATGGAGAAGCTGAATGAGCTCAGCGGAAACTTCAAAGAACTCCAGAAAAACTACAAGGAACTCACAGAAAATTACGTGAGCATGAAAAAGGACATAGAAGCTATCAATAAGAGCCAGGAGGAAATGAAGAATACGATCTCTGAATTGAAGAACACAGTAGAAGGAATTAAAAGCAGGCTAGAGGAAGCAGAAGATCGGATCAGCGAGCTGGAGGACAACCTACACAAAAACTCCCAGACAATGCAACAAAATGAAAAAAGACTGAACAAGACTGAAGAGGTTCTAAGACAGCTGCAGGACAACATGAAACGTAATAATATCCGTATCATAGGAATTCCAGAAGGAGAAGAAGAAGAGCAAGGGATAGAAAACCTCTTTGAAAAACTAATGACAGAAAACTTCCCTAACATGACGAGAGAAAGAGTCACGCAAGTCCAGGAAGCACAGAGGGTCCCAATGAAGATGAACCCCAACAGGCCCACCTCAAGACACATCATAATTAAAATGGCAACATTCAAAGACAAAGAGAGGATCCTAAAAGCAGCAAGAGAAAAACAACTAATAACATACAAGGGTACTCCAATAAGGCTATCATCAGATTTCTCAGCAGAAACACTACAAGCCAGAAGGGAATGGCAAAAAATATTCCAAGCAATGAAAAACAAAGGTCTACAACCTAGAATACTATACCCAGCAAAACTCTCATTCAAAATGGAGGGTGAAATAAGGAGCTTCCAAGACAAAAGAAGGCTAAAAGAATACATCTCCACCAAACCAGCAATGCAAGAGATGCTAAAGGGTCTGCTCTAAGAAGATAAAGAAACAGAGAGAGACAGAGAAGAACACAAGTACAAAGGGGAAAAATGACAGTGAATAAGTACTTATCGGTAATAACCTTAAATGTAAATGCATTAAATGCTCCAATTAAAAGACATAGGGTAGCTGAATGGATTAGAAAGAATGACCCACATATATGCTGTCTACAAGAGACCCACCTTAGAACAAAAGATCTACACAGACTGAAAGTAAAGGGATGGAAAAAAGTATTTCAAGCAAATGGGCATGGGAATGACTGGGAATGACTTTCACAGGTAATAAAAGCCCGCGAAATAAAAGGCCTGCTGCCATGGTTGGTTGTGCGGTCCACAGCAATCTCTCCAGGGAAAGAATGAAGGTTGTTTTCCTGAAAGATGGCTAGAAGGGACCTTAAGGCACAATGGAAAACCAGAAAGACTTGGAAAGGACAGGTGTGTACAGGCAAGGATGAATGCCAGGTATGTGGCCCAGCTTCTGTGCCCTGAAGAGCAGACTGAGGGCCACCCTAAATGTTCCTTGGGTAAGTTCCAGCAAAACAGAACTAAAGATCATAAGTGATCATTTGCTGCTCTTATGTTTATGCAAACGAACAGGATAAATTAAAAATGGACTTAATGTAGCCCCTTTAAAGACAAGGAGAGTAATCTTAGGGAGAAAAATCATTATTCAAGGAAAATCACAATGATCAGTGGCAGACTGTAAAGTAGGGCAGCTAACCGTCTTAAAAGTTTCTTCTCACTTAAAAAATGGTTTCACTTGAAAATTAAACCATATCTGTGATATCACCAAAGAGATTCAAGTTGCAGGCAAGTAGAATGTCAAGTGCCTTGCAACTGGATGTCTTCCCAATAAGACAGTCTTACAGATTTAGAGACTTGTTTGTTGGCTATGTTACATAAATTAACATGTGTTTTCTGTTTTCAAAGGGCATAAGCCTATGACCGCATTACCTCAGTGATTGTCTGTACGCAAAAGGCTCACTTAATCCTCTCTGCAGCGCTGCCTCCTGAGACTCAACGGTTTGGCTGAACTAAATGGCTGGGTTGATGAAGAATAGGGTGGTCTGTGGGCTTCACTTTAAAACTGAATTCTCTTTTCTATCCTAATGGCTTGGACAGAAAGGGCCCAGAGGTCTGAGAAGGGGGAAACATAAACTATTTCCCTCAGCCCAAACTAAATATAATGGGCAAAAGGGTTTTGGACAGGCGAGATGTGCCTAGCACACCTTCCTCCAAAGAAGCCCCCCCCCCTTTTTTTTTTCTCCTAATGTGGAACATTGAAAAATTAATCCCTGCCTTTTGTCACCTAGTAGTTATGGATTGAATGATGCTTTTTAACCCTTTTTGCCAAATCTGTTCCCCCCAGAACACAACAAGGATGCCAACCTGCTAAACCAAGCACGCCGTAGTCCGGAGACAGCCAACTGACCTGGAGTCTGCACGATCCTTCCCCATGTGGGAAGGCCACCCTCCCCTCCACACCCCCACTATTATTAGGGATTTCTGGACCCAAGGGTAGGTAGGACGACGACCATGTCCAGCTTGATGCAGATAGAGGAGCTTGAGACCTTCGCCCATTGTCCTTTACAAGATTACAAAGGGTCTTAATATCTGAGAGGGAGGGATAGTTATTTTTTACGAACCATGGGTACGGACTTGGGGTGGGATGCTGGGGGAGGGAGATACTGGGTGGAGGGGAGTAAAGGGGAAAAAATTGGAACTACTGTAACAACATAATCAATAAAATATACTTTAAAAAAATATTATTATATAGAAGCAACTTAACAGTTGTAGGAGGGCTGTCAGAAAGGCTCAAGAGAATCAGAATTCACTTTTCCTGGATAAGCACACATCTAATTGAATGTGTTTCTAAAAAAAAACAAGAAATTGCTTGGATCCAAAATCAATTGTTTATTGCTTAAATGTTTGAGTATAGGACCTTGTAGTTTAATATATTGACCATCCATGTTGAATTTAATAATTATATGAAGAGCTTTATACATGTGTATAGTAGTAAATTCTTGAACACCTCAGGATTTTTAGTATCCTGATTAATCTTTTTGCTAAGATGTGTCAAAAGCTATGGAAATAATACGAACACTCATATCATGAAAGAGACCCTTATTGACTAAAATGTCAGTTCAATTTAATCAAAATTTAGAGTTAGAATAATTAAATTTATTTTGTCTTTAAAACAAACTATAATATGATTATTAGGATTCTTAAAAAGTTGTTTTTATTTTGTCAATGTTCTTTTCTCTATAAGTTTGTTTATATCAAATCTTAATTTAAGTGACTACTCACAAGTCAATTGTAAATTAGGACCAGCCAAACAATCATTCTTTAGTATATCTTCCAACCAGCTGGAAGGAACTTAATTCTTCCATGTTTGCTAATTCTTAGCATTAGGCCCAGTATGTAGTAAGTGCTCAGTTAAAAATTATATTTTGAATAGTGGATAAGTAAATGAATGAGTGCAATATTTTAAGAAGCATATTTTCAAGGATTTTTTAATATGTAAAACTGTCATGTCTTAATAAATTACATTTTTATTCTTTAAAAAAAAAAAAAAAAAAAAAGACAAAGCAACTATTAACAAGAACCAGGAAGAAATGAAGAACACAATCTCTGAACTGAAAAACACAGTCGAAGCAACCAAAAGCAGTCTAAATGAAGCACAGGATTAAATCAGTGAGTTAGAGGACAATGTAGAAAAAAATTCCCAGATAATACAACAAAATGAAAAAAATTAAAAATATATCAACAAGATGTAAGGGAATTACAGAATAACATGAGAAAAAATAATATCAGGATCATCAGAATAAGAGAGGGAGAAGAAGAGGGTGAAATAGAAAAGCTGATAGAAGTATTGACAGAAAATGTTCCCAACCTGATGAGAGAAAAAGTTATGCATGTTCAAGAAGCACAGAGAGTCCCAATGAAGAGGAACCCCTAAAAACCCACTCCAAGACACATCATAATTAAAATGGCAACATTCAAAAACAAAGAGAATCCTAAAAGCAGCAAGAAAAAACAGCAAATAACATACAAGGGAGCTGTGATAAGGCTATCAACCAATTTCTCAACAGAAACACTAGAAACCAGAAGGGAATGGTCAAAATATTTCAAGCAATGAAAAACAAAGGCTTAAAACCAAGAATACTCTATGAAGCAAAGCTCTCATTCAAACTGGAAGGTGAAATATAACGTTTCCCAAACAAAGGAACATTAAAAAAATACATCTCCACCAAACCAGCATTGCAAGAGATGCTAAAGGAATGTTTTAAGAATAAAAAAAGAAGAGAGGAACATAGTTACAAAGGGAAATGAATAAATACTTGTCAATAATAATGTTAAATGTAAATGGATTAAATATTCCAATTAAAAGACATAGGGTAATGGAATAGATAAGAAAACAGGACGCACATGTTTGCTGTCTACAAGAAAAAACCTCAAAACAAAAGATTTACACAGACTGAAGGTAAAGGGATATAAAAAATATTCCAAGGAAACGGACATGAAAATTAAGCTGGGTTAGCAGTAGTCATATCAGACAAAACGGATTTCAAAGCAAGGGGAATAAAAAGAGATAAAAAGAGACATTTCAAAATACTTAAGAGAATAATCCATCAAGAAGATATAACACTGATAAACATATATGCACCCAACGTAGGAGCACCCAAATACATAAAGAAAGAAGACAACAAGAAGGATATTAACAGCAACATACACATAGCAGGGGAATTTAACACTCCATGATCAATAATAGACAGATCTTTGAAGCACAGAAACACCAAGGATATACAGGCGTTGAACAACACACTAAACCATGTGGACTTAACAGATATATATAGAATTTTCACCCCAAAGAAGCAAAATACATTCTTTTCAAATGCACATGGGACATTTTCAAAAATAGACCACATGGTAGGACACAAAACAAGCCTAACAAATTCAAGAAAATTGAAATCATATCAAGCATCTTTTCAGACCACAATGCCTTGAAACTGAAAAGCAACCTCAGAGAAAAAAATCAAAGACATCCAAACTCATGGAGAATGAATAACATGCTATTAAATAATAAATGGGTTAACAATGACATCAAAGAAGAAGTCAAGAAATTTATAGAAACTAATGATAATGAACACACAACAGCCCCAAACCTATGGGACATAGCAAAAGCAGTCCTAAGAGGGAAGTTCATAGCAATACAGGCATATCTGAAAAGGATAGAAGAATCTCAAATAAAAAATGTAACACTAAAGCTACAAAAGCTAGACCAACAACAATAAACAAAGCCTAGGGCAATAAGAAGGAAGGATATCATCAAGATCAGAGCTAAATTAAATAACACAGAGACTATACAAACAATTCAAAAGATCAACAAAACTAGGAGCTCGTTCTTCGAAAAAATAAAAAAAATCCACAAGCCCTTAGCCATGCTTATCAAGAAAAAAAGAGGGAAGACCCAAATAAACAAAATCATAAATGAAAGAGGAGAAATCATGACTGATACCACAGAAATACAAACAATTGTAAGAAATTACTACAAACAATTGTATGGCAAGAAATTTGACAACCTAGAAGAAATGGACAAATTTCTAGAAACATATAACCTTCCAAAACTGAATCAAGAAGAAGTAGAAAGTCTCAACAGACCAATAACAAAGAAGGAAATTGAAACAGTAATCAAAAATCTCCCTGCACACAAAAGCCCTGGACCGGATGGCTTCACAGGTGAATTTTACAAAACATTTAGGGAAAAACTAACTTCTACCCTTCTCAAACTATTCCAAGAAATCCAAGAAAAGGAAAAAATCCCAAACTCTTTCTATGAAGTCAGTAGTACCCTAATTCCAAAACCAGGTCAAGACACAACAAAGAAAGAAAACTACAGGCCAATATCACTGATGAACATAGATCCTAAAATTCTCAACAAAATATTGGCAAACAGGAATCAGCAATACATCAAAAGATCATACACCACGATCAAGTGGGCTTCATTCCAGGGATGCAACGATGGTTTAATATTCGCATATCAATAAATATAATACATCACCTAAACAAAATGAAAGACAAAAATCACACGATCATATCAATAGATGCAGAAAAACATTTAATAAAGTACAACACCCATTTATGAAGAAAACACTCAGCAAAATGGGAATAAAGCAAGCATACCTTAACATAATTAAGGCTGTATATGAGAAACCTGAAGCCAACATCATACTCAATGGACAAAAACTGAAAGCATTCCCCCTGAAATCAGGAACAAGACAAGGCTGCCCACTCTCTCCACTCCTATTCAACATAGTGTTGGAAGTTCTAGCCACAGCAATCAGACAAGAAAAACTAATAAAAGACATCCAAATAGGGAAAGAAGAAGTAAAACTATCATTATATGCAGATGACATGATAGTATACATAGAAAACTCTATAAACTCCACTAAAAGACTACTTGATATAATAAGTGAATTTGGCAAAATAGCAGGGTACAAAATAAGTATACAGAAATCTAAGGCACTTTTGTACACCAATAATAAAACATCACATACAGAGACAAAAAAGAAAATACCATTTATTATAGCAACAATAAAAATAAAGTACCTAAGAATAAACTTAACCAAAGAGATAAAAGACCTGTACTCTGAAAATTATGTAACATTGATGAAAGCAATTAAGGAAGATACAAATAAATGGAAGCAAATACCATGTGCTTGGATGGGGAGAATCAACATCATCAAAATGGCCATACTACCCAAGGCAATTTACAGACTCAATGCAACCCCTATTAAAATACCAATGACATATTTCTCAGACCTAGAACAAATACTCCAAAAATTCACATGGAACCAAAAAAGACCCCGAATAGCAATAGCAATCTTGAGAAAGAAGGACACAGCAGGAGGAATCACAATACCAGACATCAAACAATACTACAAAGCCACTGTGATCAAAACAGTTTGGTACTGGCATAAGAACAGACATATAGATATATGGAACAGAATAGAGTCCAGAAATAAATCCAGGAATATATGGTCAACTCATATATGATGAAGGAGGGAGGAACATAAAATGGAGTGAGAAGAGCCTCTTTAACAAATGGTGCTGGGAGAACTGGACAGGGACGTGCCAAAAAATGCAACTAGACCACCAACTTACACCACACACAGGAATCAACTCGAGATGGATGAAATACTTAAATTTAAGCCGTGACACCATAAAAGTCCTAGAGGAAAACATAGGCAGGAAAATTTCAGATATCCCACGTAACAATATTTTCATGTATACATCTCCTAAGGCAAAAGAAATAAAGGAAGAAATTAACAATTAGGACTACATCAAACTAAAGAGTTTCTGCTCAGCAAAAGAAAACATTAGCAAGATGAAAAGGAAACCAACCATATGGAAAAATATATTTACCAATGATATCTCAGCCAGCAGACTGATCTCGAAAATATATAAAGAACTTATACAACTCAACATCAAGAAACAGACAACCCTATTAAAAAATTGGCAAAGGAATTGAACAAACACTTCTCCGAAGAGGACATACAGAAGGTTCATAGACACATGAAAAAATGCTCAACATCACTAGCCATCAGAGAGATGCAAATAAAAACCACAGCGAGATACCACTTTACATCAGTCAGAATGGCCACCATCAACAAATCAACAAACAACAAGTTCTGGTGAGGATGTGGAGAAATGGGAACCCTACTGCACTGTTGGTGGGAATGCTGACTGGTGCAGTCACTATGGAAAACAGTGTGGAATTACCTCAAAAAACTAAAAATGGAACTGCCTTCTGAACCAGCGATTCCACTGCTAGGATTATACCTGAAAACTCCTAAAACCCTAATTCAAAAGAACTTATGCACCCCTATGTTCATAGCAGCACTGTTTACAATAGCTAAGTGATGGAAACAGCCTAAGTGCCCATCTGTAGATGAGTGGATCAAAAAACTGTGGTACATTTACACAATGGAATACTATGCAGCAGAGAGAAAGAAGAAACTCCTGCCATTTTGGACAACATGGATGGAACTAGAGAGAATTATATTTAGTGAAATAAGTCAGACAAAGAAGGAAAAATACCATATGATATCACCTAATACAGGAAACTAAAGAACAACATAAACAAACAAACTAAATAGAACAAGGAGCAGAACAGCAGTCAATAAGGGTTAGTGGGGAGAGAGAGAAGGGGGAATAAGTAAGGGAAGGGTTTAGTCAAGGAACGTGTATAAATGACTCATGGACATGGACAACGGGGAGGGATATGATTGTGGGAGAAGGGGTGGGCTGGGTGGGGGAGAGCAAAGGGGGAAAAATGGGACATATGTAATTGAAAAACCAAAAAATAACATTAAAAGTAAATAAATAAATAAATACATAAATACATAGAGTATATGATTCTCTAACTACTATGCTATACATCTAAAATGAATACAAAATAATACTGAATGTAAACTCTAATTGAAAAAAATAAATTTTTTAAGTGTGGCTTTAGACCAACAATGCCTGAGTTTGAATCTTAGTTTTTTACTTACTTGTTATGTGACTTGGAACAGATCTGTGCTTCAATAGCCTCAGATATAAAATTGCTACCTTATTAGCTTAATGTAAAGATAAATTATTTAACACATGTCAAGTGCTTAGAACACTGACCAGTATCCAGCAAGTGCTTAAGAAACATGAGCTATTTCACTGGGACTTGAGTTATCTTCCAAATTCAAGTGGGTGAACACTTTGGCTTTATTGTTTACTAGCTCTCTGACTTTGTAAAAATGATTTAATTTTCTCAAGCTTTAGTTCCTTTCCATGCTTAAAATGTTGTGGGAAATAGAGATAAAATATAACATATGGATATGGTGTTTTTTAGGATTAAATGGTATTGCACAAATGAGAAGTTGTAATGTGTGAACCAGACCTGAGACTCAGATAGACCAGTGGATAGCATTAAATAATAACTAATTCTTAGATGTACCCTTAGTACTTTAAACAGACCAAATCATTGAATATATCCTAAAGTTCTAGTGTTTGAAAAAACTTTTACAGATTATGTAACTACTAAAAACATTACCCAGCCATGTGTTTTGATTTGCACAGGGTCTAGGAGCATAGTGCAAAAAAACATAAACTTGTCCCAGTTAACAAACTTATCTGAAGAGCAAGGCATTCAAGAAAGTCAGATGGAGAGAGAGAATAAAGAGCTCATAAGAGGAAAATTAATATGGGAGAGATTTTTAGAAGAAAGTTTCAGACTGAACAGCAGAGTCCAGAATAATTACAGTTGGCATGTAAGGGGTGTATTTCAACACTTCAAACAAAGATCCACCTGGGTCCTTTCCTCTTCTCAATCCCAGGTTCTGTTTGCAGTATCAGGGTCATAATCCCTCTATTGGAGGAACAGCTTCCTATCAGCCAATCACAAGAAATATGGAGTGCTTTTCTTCTGGCTAGAAGGACATTGGCCAGAACAGAAGGATGGTGGTAATATGATTTGCAAAATGGTCTAACATTATATATGAAAGCTTCCCAAAGATTCAATTTCCTGAGAAGATTGTGCCTTAAATTTGCACTAACCAGCAATACATCTTGAAATGTATCAACTCTATATAGTAAAACCTTGCATATTACCTGGTACAGAGCAAGTGATCAATAACCATCTGAAAATCATAATAGTAATTCATTTCCACCCAAAATAGATAATTTCTTATCTGTACTATTTTACTAACAGATTTTTTCTGTTTCTGAAATATCTCCACTTAAAATATCACAGATATTTGTTTTAAATGCAATTTCTGGTCAGGGGAAGGATCATTCTTTGAGAACTTCTGCAAACCACAAAGTTTGATCCATTATCAGCATTATTTTAGAGCTTGTTAGAAATGCAAAATCTAGGTTCCACACTGCATATACTGAAACAGAATCTGAATTTTACCATGAAATCCAAGTGATTACCCTCATTAATCTTTGAGAGGCATAAATTTCTCCCCCAATTTGTGCAGATCATATATATATCCTGGTAAATTGAGACTTACTTGAGAAAAACCTATACATATACCAATGAAAAACTTCACTACCTGATTTTTTTCTGGAGAGAAGATAATGCTTATTAAGTTAAATTTATCTGAGAAACTCCTTATTTCACCTTCCACTTTGAACGAGAGCCTCAGACAAGGGACTGATCTCCAAAATATATAAAGAGCTTATACAACTCAACATCAAGAAAACAGACAACCCAATTTAAAAATGGGCAAAGGAACTGAACAAACACTTCTCCAAAGAGGACATACAGAAAGTCCATAGACATATGAAAAAATACTCAACATCACTAGCCATCAGAGAGATGCAAATAAAAACCACAATGAGGTACCACTTTACACCTGTCAGAATGGCCACCATCAACAAATCAACAAACAACAAGTTCTGGCGAGGATGTGGAGAAATGGGAACCCTACTGCACTGTTGGTGGGAGTGCAGACTGGTGCAGCCACTATGGAAAACAGTATGGAATTACCTCAAAAAACTAAAAATGGAACTGTCTTATGAGCCAGTGATTCCATTGTTAGGATTATACCCCAAAACTCCTAAAACCCTAATTCAAAAGAACTCATGCACCTCTATGTTCATAACAACACTGTCTACAATAGCTAAGTGATGGAAACAGCCTAAGTGCCCAACTGTAGATGAGTGGATCAAAAAACGGTGGTACATTTACACAATGGAATACTATGCAGCAGAGAGAAAGAAGGAATTCCTGCCATTTGCAACAACATGGATGGAACTAGAGAGAATTATATTTAGTGAAATAAGCCAGGTAAAGAAAGAAAAATACCATATGATATCACCTACAGGAAACTAAAGAACAACATAAACAAATGAACTAAATGAAGAAAGGGCAGAATAACAGTCAATAGGGGAGAGGGGGGAGGAGGAGAAGGGGGATAAAGTAAGGGAAGAATTTAGTCAAAGGACATATATAAATGACTCATGAACATGGACAACGGGGGGGGATATGATTGTGGGAGAAGGTGTGGGTTGGATGGAGGGGAGCACTGGGGAAAAAAATGGGACAACTGTAATTGAAAAAAAAAATTAAATTAAAAATAACGTTTAATTTAGAACACCTGTGTCAGCCATGTGACAAGCTATTTGTAGCTACTTTAGAAACTAGATAATTTAATCTAAAAGTAGAGATATTATGGACCAAATGATGTGACCAGATAAAGCAAAAAGCAAAACCAGAGCTTGTCAGTGTTCTCTTCTTCTCATTCCAATTATAAAAATTTTAAAGTTGCCTTAGAAACCATATCTTCACCATATCTTTTGAACAAAGAGAAATCAAAGACTAATAAACTTTCTCCATGTTAATCTCCTTGCCCAGATTAGATCCAATAAATGAGATAGTGTATCATATTTGACATTTCATTACAACTTTAATGTGAAAATTTTATTTCAAATAGAAATTAGAGGGCACATTTTACTTGCACATGATTTAAAAATTATAAGTACTTTTAGAGCATTGTTTTATCACTAGCTCAATTCTGCACACCTTTCTTTTTAACTTGTATTTACTCTTCATCTGAGTGTACACATATTGCTTGGATGCAAAAAGAAGAACATAGCACTCCTTATATTATTTTTTATATCAAACCTGTGTACTTTTCCAATGATATTATCTATTTTTTTTAAAGTTCTAATCACCACCATAATTTCTGCAAAGTGGAAGAATTTTAGCTTTTTCCTCTCAAAGTGTTGAGGTCTCTCTCCTAACTCAATGATCATTTCTTTGAGTGTGTTGTTCTGGGAAGCAAAATGGGGATTTGTCAGACTGACACAGCATATAGTAGTTCAAAGGTAGCATTCCACTCTCTGTGTGAGATCTCAGAATTGTGTGTTGTTCCTAACACATACAAAAAAGCTTTACAGTAAAAGGAGTTTTTAGGTTTCCCTTGACACCATGACTGCTTTATAAGCCTATCTCCAGTGAAATGTTAGTAGATTTCTTGCTTATACTGTATTCATTTTAATCTCATCACTGTTATACAAAATGAAAGAAACAGACATTAACACTTCAAAACACTATTCATTTTATATTCTATAAAAGGCAAGCTTACCTAAAGGTTTGTATGAAATTTTCAAGCACTAAAACATGAAATGTGAAATTAAAACAAAAAGCACTCTCAGGAAAAGACGATAATAAACTGCGTTACTAAAAGAAAAGCAATACTTTTCTGATCTACATAGGAAACTTACATTCATTTATTCAAAATGACTTTTTGAGAGACTACGGTGGGCTAGCATTGTGCCACTCCTGGGGATGTTTTGTGAATCAATTTACCTTCATGGATCTTATACTCCAGTGACTACACAACCCATAAATAAGCAGAAAACAAATTTTGTATACTTAAAATATGATAAAGCAATGAGGTAAACAAACAAAGGCAACCAAGTAAAACTACACTTTTAGAAAATAATTTTCTGAGGAGAAGACATTTAAGCTGAGAGCTGAGAAGTGGGGGAATTTTGGAATTTTTAAAAACTGAGAGTAAAAGTGCTTGCGAAAAATGAGCCATTGGCTAGATTACCCAAGGTATTACAAATCATACTAGTCTGAATTTTATCTAAAATACAAGGGGAAGATATCAAAAAAGTTTAACAGCAGAGTGAAGTGACTGAACTTATATTTTTAAAATACTTCCTTAGATGCTGACTGGGGCAACGAATATATATATATATATATATATATATATATATATATATATATATATATAACACCTGCTAGCTAAAGAGAGAAAATTGTGGTCTGGAGGAGGTTTTGGGCAGTAATGATAGAGAAAAAAGCTAAATATGAGCTAGATTTTGGAGAGATAGGTTATTATACTGGTTAGTTGAATAGATAAGAATAGTAAATTAGCTTTAATGACTATAATCATAAAATTAGTCTTATATTTACATTGATAATATGTGATATATTTGTCATGGAATTGTCTTTGGTGAGGAAGAAGTTCTATTGGTTTACCAAGAAAGTTTGGCTGTTTTTGTTTGGCTTTTGTAATTTTAGCCCTTTACTGTTTTATATACAAGCAATAGTAAGTGACCTATCTAAATAAACAAAAATTAATTGGAAAGGTACAAGGGCTCTCACTATAATATAGAGATAAAGTGAATAAACTGAGTTTTGGGGGAGCCCTGGAAATTTCAGAAACTATTAGGTCAGAAACCCCCAGTCACCAGAGAGGAATAGCTAGAATAAAATTCAATCCTTTTTTCTATCTTTTCATTGTTCACTAAAACAAACAAACAAAAAATCATCAGATTTGATTGGGAACACAAAAGACCCCAAAGAGCCCAAGCAATCCTGAGAACAACAGAATGAAGATGGAGGTATCAGAAATCCTGACCTCAAATTATACTACAAAACAGCAATAATCAAAACAAAATGCATTGACAGAAAAATAGACAGTGGCACAGAACTGAGACCCCACAAATAAACCCACACATATATATGGCAAACAGTTTTCCATAAAAGCACCAAAGGCATAAAATGGAGGGGAAAATGTTTCTTCAATAAATGGTGCTGGGAAAATTGAAAAGGCAAGTGCAAAAGAATGAAACTAGACTAATGTTTGCACCCATGTAGGAAAATTAACTCAAAATGTATCAAAGACTTAAAAATAAGTCCTGAAATAATAAATCACATAGAAGAAAACATAGGTACTAAAATTATGGACCTTGGTCTTAGAGAAGTTTTTATGAATTTGACCCTAATGGTAAGGGAAGTAAAGACAAAAATAAATGAGTGGGACTATATCAAAATAAAAGCTTCTGTAGCACACACACACACACACACACAAACCACCAACAAAACAAAAAGACAGGCAAACTAATGGGAGGGGATGTGTAAACAGCAGCTCTGACAAGGAGTTAATGTTCAAAATATATGAAGAACTCATACAACCCAACACCAAAAAACAAACAAAAAAAATCTAATTAAAAAATGGGCACAGGACCTGAATTAGACACTTCTCCAAAGAAATATATGAATGACCAACAGATATATGAAAATATGTTCAACTTCACCAGCTATTAGGGACATGCAAACCAAAACTACAATGAGATACCACCTCATATCTGTTAGAATGGCTGTTATCAACAAGAAACATAATAAGCATTAGAGAGCTTTTGGGGAAAAAATAACCCTCATTCACTGTTTATGGAAATGTAAACTGGTGCAACCACTATTGAAAACAGCATGGAAGCTCCTCAAAAAAATTCTGGGCATCTACCTGAAACATTTGAAAATATTTATTTGCAAAGATATATGCACCCCTATGTTCACTGAAGCATTATTCATGGTGGCCAAGACATGGGAATAACGGAAGTGTCCTTTGATAGATAATTGGATAAAGAAGATCTAGTACATATATGCAATGGAATACTACTCAGCCTTAAGAAAAGATGAAATACTATTATTTAGGACAACATGGATAGATCTTGAGAATATCATGTTATGTGAAATAAGTCAAGACAGAAAAAGGTAACAACCATACAATTTTACTCATATGTGGAATATAAAACCAAAAGCAACAAATTAACAAACAAGAAAAACAAAACCTAATTGCCATAGACAACAGTATGGTAGTTATTCAGACAGAAGAGGGGTGGAGTGGTAAAAATAAAGGGGGTCGAATATATGGTGTTGGAAAAAGATTTGACTTTGAATGGTGGGCACACAATGAAAATACAGATGATATATCATAGAATGCTACACTTTAAACCTACATAATCTTGTTAATCAGTCACCCCAATAAATTTAATTTTAAAAAGTGATTCAGTGTCCCAAGTGAGAGGGAGCTTTATTTGATGAATTTTCCTACAAGCTGTGATTGTACATGCTTCTATCCTTTGCCTATCACCATCACTTTTTACAGTTTGGTTAGCTGTTGGTTGTTTCTCAGTAATTCCCTTCTTTATTAGGGAATTCAGCTCTTTAATCATTTTTATTTTGCTCCATTTACCTTACATCTGTCTGATTAGTTCAATTCCTCTATGAAAAGCAATAATGGAACTACATGTTTTAACCTTTTCTATCACCACTTATATTTTAAATCTTTTTGCAGATACTAAGAAAATTATTTTGCTATGTGAGAAATTAATAAATAAACAAAGAAAAAAACAGGCTTCACTTCATTGTTATGCCTGTCCTTAAAGTTGTGTCCAGAATAATCATTTGGAAATCAGTATCAAATAAAATTAAGCCACTTAATTACTTTCCAAAGAATAAATCCATGAATGTTAATTTGTTCTTCTTACTGCCTATTAAAGCAAGGTACATTGCTCCTTATGCCTGATATCCTGGAGGGTACTTAATAAGGAGCATCTATGTCCCTCAGGGAATTTACCCAAAACTGACAATTTAAGTATAGAACATGAGTATATTTATAAAAGAAGTATGTCTGAAGAGCAACAGTATTAGATTATCCTTGTTGAAGCAGTATTTCAGAGAGGCTGAAAGCTTTGCCTTTATATTCAAACATAAGTTTCTATAATATTTCTTCCATTTATTGCCTTTATATTTTTAATAGTGTGAATTATCCTAAGTCTCTTCTATTTTGTATGTAAAATGAACATAAAAATATACAGTTTTTTGATGATGAGATTATATTACTTGATATATTTTAAGTAACTAGCAATTGGTGATGGCGATGATGATAATGGTGATGGTGATGATGATGTAAAGGCACATTAGTAGAACACAAAGAAATACAGTATTCCCTCACTTATCTTGGGTGTTACATTCCAGATCATCCCCCCCACTGCGAAGTAGGAACCTTACATTTATTATACACTCTTAAACCTATGTAACTTTAAGAATATACATATAAGGTACCGTAAAATCCCACAACATAGCGAAAAATCTGTGATAAATAATTGAATATATTTTTAAAAACCCCACGATACAGTGAGGCCACCATAAGTGAACCATGATATAGGAAGAGACTACTGTAACTCTGCTGTGAGATAATGGCTGCACAAAAGATGATACAGTAGTCCCTCTCTATATCGTGGTTTACTTATCATGGCCTCACTGCATTGTGGGATCTTCAAAAATATAATTATTTATCATTGATTTTTTGCTATATCTCAGGATTTTGTGGTACCGTATACATATGTTGTTAAAGTTACATAGGCTTAAGAGTGTAGAATATGCTTAAGAACGTAAGTAGTGTTTTTAAAAGTGTGGAAAAGGTTAATAAGGGAGTGGGTAACGTTAATAAGGCACTGGGAATGGTTTATAAGTGTGTTGGAGGGGTTTATAAAGCCTTAAGATATATATAAATACTAAAATAAATGTAAGGTCCCTACTTCATGGATTTTCACCTATCATGGTGGGCGGTCTAGAACATAATACCTGTGATAAGTGAGGGAATACTGGATGTGTACTAAAGCAAAGAGAAGCAGCAGAAACTCAAGGAGAATCACAGAGCACAATAACATGTTTTTTTCTCAGAAAATTCTTTGGCTTGTCAGTTAGTAACTAAACTTTAATATTACTTGACAAAGTTTGTTTTATTCCATCATATTAACCTTCTTCCTCCAGTCTCAAAATTATTGAGGCAGGTGGTAAGATTGCTGGCCATGGGAAGCTATCAGTAAGTATTGAATTGTTAGTTACCAAAGGCATCTGAGGAGAATACACAAGTGGTGAGTTTCTCCCCCAGGTGAATTTAACAGCATGAAATTTCAGATAGTCTTTTCTGTCATATCTAACTTCTCAAAAAAATAGAATTGTAGATTGTCTTTTTTTAATGAGAGTGCAGAATGCTGTCCACATCTGAGAGTAATGCTTTTCAGTCAGGAATACTGGGTATAATTTCCTACATAAATGGAAAAAAGTAATCTTATCCCTGGTATATTCCTCTTCTGTGTTATACAAGTTTAGCCAGTCTGTAGCTATTGACAGAAAATTCTCCATTCCAATGAGAAGCAAAGATGAGAAGAGGTATTGCGATGATAATGGAAGAGCCTTATATAATGAGACAAATCCCAGCACCTCTAGGGAACTTATTTAGTATGGAAATAATTTCATGTTTTTTTCATTAGAAGAATTATAAACTGTCAATTAAAAGTACAGAAGTAATGTTGTCCAGATAGTTATCTTAACAGGGTGACTGGCTTTGGATTGTCATTTGTTTTTGCAAACAGCATGTAAGCCTATTTGTCTGTAGAGCCATGCTTCAAATAAGTCCAATCTATCATGGTATGGTGGCGTTAGCACCTCTTATTATAGAAACCTGTCAGGGCATTACAATATAAACAACACATTCTGCCCAGCTGCAAAACATTTACTTGAGGAGTCCATTTAGTTTTATAAACTTTTTCTACGTCCCTGACACCTTAAATAAACTATGACAGACATTTATATTGTACTCCAAACAAGAAGAGTAACTCACTATATAAATGTATGTAGTGACTACCAACAATAAAAAAAGATATGAGATAAAATAAATCTGTAATTGAAACAAATGATATATATATATATAATTCCAGGAAAATATTCCTTTCCCCTTTTCTGTCTTCAAATCAGGCTCTGACAAAGGATGAAATTTAGCCCAGACTCAGAAATCTGTTTTAACTGGTTTACATAATTGTGTTCTCACTGGTAAAACTAGGTCTCCTTTTATCATTGTGGTTATAGTATGTTTTCCCATTCTGTCCATTTATATGATCCATTTAAATACAAATATTATATGGAGATATATGTATAACATATATGCCTATTCTGTGACTATAAACATATACTAGCAAATATGTATTCTTCAAAAATCACAGCTTTCTTCCATGTGTGTATGTATGTGTGTGTGTGTACACGTATATGAATATATATGTCTATACAAAATAGTAAATAAAACCATGAGGTAAGGCAAACTGTTTTGGCTTACACGTCTATTTTCTGTAGAGTAATTACTATCTAAACAGAACTTCCTAAGTGAAATGTGGCTTGAGGCAATTCTGCATTACAACACGGGTCCCAATTTTTTCCAACTATACCATTTACAAGTCTACCCAAGTATTGAGAAGATGAGCTATAGTCATTCAAAGAAGAAAACATGCTTATATGAAGAGAGACAAGTAAACTTTCCAGGGACTAAGATTTGAAATATTGATATAGTCACATTAATTGAATTTTTGCCTTGAGAAGTGATTACAAAAATGTTGCTCCAATATTAATTTGTATCTGCTTTGGATAAGATTAACATTAATTTCTTTGCCAGTCCCCATTACTCTTTTAGTATTCATTAGCATCTCTTTTTGCATGTGTAAGAGACCTTGATGAGGCATGTTTATTCATAGACTAACCTTTTAAAATAATTCTAACAGCTCTATAACAGTAACCTTCCTGGCATGCTGAATATCTTGTTTTTGTTTCATTATTCAATGCTTGCACTCTATCCTCCACTTCAGATGCTGAACATGAATCATACTCTTCTTCCTATTGCTCTCTTCCTCCAATTAAAGTGTCCTCTGTAGCCTGATCCCACAGGAGAGCTCTGCTCACAAAATACTGCAACAAAATATTCTTTTGCTTGGATCAGGGATGGAATAATTTCCACAGAACTTGAGTGCATTTATTGATCAATTTTTTTGATAGCTCATCATATATGTGTTACCATATTTTAGGTTATTGTTTACCTTTTGTTAGAATATTTTGTTTTGAGTTCACCTTTGATGAAAGCTTTGTAGGTGACATTTTAATTATATATATATTTTTTGTGTATGTAAGCTCTCAGTTTTTTTTTTTCTGAGCAGATAAAATGGACAATGCTGTGAAAGGAGAAGAAGAAAACCATAAGAAAAGTAGAATAAATGAAGTAATTGTATTTTTCTGTAAGACAGGATATCATTGTTCTTAAGCCACACATGCACACACACATGCATAGTTTAAAATGAGAAAATATAATTTTTGTTTGATTATTGGTTTAATGTTAGACTTCTACCTTAACATAAAACACAGGACAACTTCTCACATAAAATCACAGGTTGTCCTCTTCTTGAGTTCTATTTTTTTCTTTTTAACTGTAGAATAGACCAAGATATATATTTGGATATTTCTGTCATAAAGCATTCTACTTATGACATTATATGTAAAATGTTTCCAGAAAAATTCACTTCTCTCATCACTAAAATGATTTTGCTAATTTTAAGGAAGGAAATTACTTATTTTTCCATAATAACTCAAGTATATATGTGTGTGTGTATATATATGTGTGTGTGTGTGTGGATATATATATACATATATCTATAGCTTCTTATACTTTGGCACAAAACATAAATTTAAAAATTAGTACAGGAAATTTGGTAAGCACCCTAGTGGTTGTCAAATAACAGATTACAGAATTATGTAATATTATTTGTTATTTTTGTTCATAAATGCACTGAATATAAATCTAATTTGAAACAATTTCACTTTTTAACCTAATGTGTTTGGATTACACTGAATAATTTATTATTACTAATTGTTCAATTTATAAGAATTTTTGTTTAAAGTTAAGAGCTGAGGCCTACAATGTCAAGCTACTACATCAAATATGCATTCTTCTCACTGAATGCACTATAGTATAAGGAAAGTCTTATGACAAAGACCACCTGTGGCTTTAGCGAACAAAGGTCCTGGGTTTGATATAACTTTGGAGGTCTAATCATCTAGAGCAATCCAGCCAAGATGGCAGCATAGGGAGATGTAGCTCATCTCTTTGCACCACTACATCAAAATTACAACTAAAAAGTAGAACCACCACCAACCAGTACCATCAGAAATCTAGTTGAATGGAAGTCTGACAACTATGGGATTAAAGAAACCACATCCATCAAGACAGGTAGGAGGGGCACAGAAGCAGAATGGGCTGGTTCTCATCCACGTGTAGTGTATAAAAATTTGAGAATACCTCAGAAGTGAGGAGTCCCAGCCCCACACCAGGCTGTCCAGCCCAGGGTTCCATTGACAGAAAAATAAGTCCCCACAACTTTTGGCTGCAAAAACTAGTGGGGTTTGAATTGCTGTAAGAAATCCAGAAGGAGCCCCAAGCAACTCATCTTAAAGAACCCACACATAGACTCACCTGCTCAGATTCCCTACCTCTGGGCTCTGGCACTGAAATGGCAGACACCAGTAGTATACATGGAGAAACTGAAGTGTCTTGCATCAGGGACAATGGAGGCCATTGTTTCTTTTATGGGCCTCCCCCCCAGAGAGCTGACAAGCTGGTGCCATGTCTGAGACTCCATCCACCCGGCTAACTATGTTTGACCCACCTGGAGGTCCCCACCCAATTTACATGCCCACTCAAGCCACTTTTCCATATGAATGGCTAGTCTTGACTCATGTGTTTCACAATTTCCTAAATTCTCTCAAACAAGCAATAACTTTCTCAGTAAGCTCATGGCCCAGCACTGACAGCAGCCAGCTTTGATTCACAGTGTGGCTTCACCTATGAACCTCCAAGCCCAGTACAAGTAGCAGACTTCTCAGATTGCATTAGAGCTTGGGCAGGGTGGCTCCAGGCAAAACATAGGTGAGGACTGACCTTGGCCTCCACCACCTGGGAAACCCAGGGCCAACACACCCAGTGGACAGCTATAGAGCACATTGGAGCATCACCATCCTGCCCCTGCACAGCTGATTCTCAAATAGAAGCAGGAGGTTGGTGCTAAGTGGTCATGGCCAATCCTTGCAACTGACTGGCCTGAGTAAATCTCTTGCATTTATCTGCTAAGAGCAACCAAGGCTCAACTATAAGAGGAGAGTGTACTCATCCCACACAAAGGGCACACCTCAAGTACCCAGCTTGGATGATAGGGGAGACTGTGCCTGGATCCTACAGGACACCTACTACATTAGACCATGCTACCAAGACATGGAGTCAAAGCAGCTCTACCCAATATACAGAAACAAACACAGGGAGGCAGTCAAATTGTGGAAGCAAAAGAATATGGTCAAAATAAAAGAACAGAGCAAAACTCCAGAAAAAGAATTAAATGAAACAGAAATAACCAATCTATCAGATGCAGAGTTCAAAACATTAGTGATCAGGGAGCTCAGAGAAATAATTGCATATCGACACAAAATAAAGGAAGATGTGAAGGTTATACAATGTGAAATAAAGAAAAATATACATGGAACCAACAGTAATGGGAAGGAAGCCAGGATTCAAATCAACAAGTTGGAAAAGAAGCAAGAAATAGATATTCACCCAGAATAGAAAGAAGAAACAAGAATTGAAAAAAAAATAAGAGAATATTATGAACCTTTGGGACAACTTTAAATATACCAACATCTAAATTATAGGGGTGCCAGAAGAGAAGAGGAAGAGCAAGAAATTGAAAGCATATTTGAAAAATTAATGAAAGAAAACTTCCCTAATTTGGTGAAGGGAATAGACATACAGGTCCTGGAAGCACAGAGTCCCAAACAAGTTGGACCCAAAGAGGACCACACCAAGACACATCATAATTGAAATGCCAAAGATTAAAGATAAAGAGAGATACTTAAAAGCAGCAAGAGAAAAGAAGAGGGTTACCTAAGAATGAGTTCCCATAAGACTATCAGCTGATTTCTCAAAAGAAACTTTGCAGGCAAGAAGGGACTGGCAAGAAGTATTCAGAGTGATAAAAAACAAGGACCTACAGCCAAAATTTCTCTATCCAGCAAAGCTGTTACAGAGCCCCTGGGCTGCTCCAATTGAAAACAAACCCACGGGCTCTTTAGTTAGGGGTCCGATTGCCCGCCGCCAAAATTACAACTCTGAATATTATATTTGAGTGAAAAGAAAAATTGTTTATTTAACAGTTACACATATCCTTGCCTCCCCTCTACCAAACCTAACCAGTTTTAGGGGGGTCAGAAACACTGTTTCCCTACTTCCTAGGCACAGTTCAGCTTTACCAGCAGCTGCCAATCATTCAATTAGATTGGGGAGGTCCTTTCTGTGCTCTGGTGCCCTCCAGCTCTCAATGCAGGACCACCTGGATTCTCAGCCTCCTTGCGAACTGTCTTCTTTCTGTAAACAGCGTGGATCTCCTCTCCTTCTCCAGAGCACCTCTGCGAACACTCATCAGTGAGGGAGACAGCCCCCAGAGCGTGCCCCCGAGCGTGCCCTGCCTAAAGTGTTCGCAGCTGCCTATATATCCCTGACTGCGTCCTCTGACACAATGGGTGTTGCCAATAGTTCTGACCATTGGCAGAACCCCATGTAGGCTCTGTGTGCTTTCCATACCATCACCTGGTTCAAGATTCCTCCCATCCACCTGAGGCTTTGGATGCATTATAGCAATTTACATAATGAAAGACACCAGCCATCAGCTTCAGGCATGTGGAGGCATTCTGAAAGCTGCTTCCTTCTCCCCATCCCCCAGCCACAAACTCCAGGGATTTTTGGACTCTCCTGTTTCTGTAACAAAGCTATCAAAATGTACTTAAAAATAAAATAAAGCCCAATAACCTAGACACCTTTTAGAATTTGTTAAAGCCAAGTTTAACTCAATTAAGTGACTTAATTAAATAAATCAAGTATTATTTATTTATTTTAATGTTTTACATTTGTTTCAATTACTTCCTTCTTTGTCCCAATCACCCAGTGATAATATAGAATGTTACAGGCTGCAATCTAAAGACCATATGCTGTAATATACAAATCATGAAAATGAATTTCAGCAAAATGACGTGCAGTGGATCTAGGAACATTGTGCCTGGCTGTGTACCAATGGCAGAACAGAGGAAAGCCAATAAGGAAAATATTGCCCCTTTATTTGAAAGAGAAGACAGGTTTCCATCTAATAACGAATGCCAGTGAGAATGAAGCTTTCATTAGGAAGGTGATGTTTTACTTTGACAGAAATAAGGCCGTGAGAATTTAAAGATAGCAAGGGGCTTCACTTGTCAAAGGCAGGAAATTATTCCAGTTAAATGAGAAGATTTTAGACAGAAGGGCTGGGTTCAAATTCTAAAATACTATGGAACTTAAGTAATTTAATGGCTAAGTGAATGGCCAAAAATCAATAAAGGATATTTTCATATCTCTCTCTCTCTCTCTTTCTCTCTGACAAAGAGGCAGTTCTTGCTTTTCAAGGTCTCATAGTAAATTCTAGTTAATATAGTATATTTGTGTGTGTGTGTGTGTATGTGTGTATCTTCCATTTCAGATACAGATCTGTCCCTTCAATCTTAATTATAACTATAAACCAAATCCCCACTACTGTACATTTATATTTATCCTGTATTTTATCCATATATTCTTAACCACACTGAGATTAACAGCCTTAAGAGTATACCTTTGTGAAATTTTTTGATTATGTCCTCAGCACAAATTACCAGAAATAAAAGTTTTACATTGGTTAAAGAAGATGAAGAGGAAAGTCAGAGCGCAAATGGTCACATACTGATAAACATTTCTCCAGAAAATATATTCCAATTTACATTCCCCTTTGTCAGTAGATGAGATAAGTTTTCTTCCAACTTCTTATCTGCCCTGGGTTGGTCATTGTCCTCATTTATCACCAATGGTATGTTGCTGCTTTTTATATTTGTTACACAATACTTATACTACATTCTATCTCTGATTTTTTAATGGCTGATGCTTTATTTATTTTATTTTATTTTTAAGTATTTATTGATTATGTTGTTACAGTTATCATAATTTCTTTTCCCTTTGCTCCCCTCTGCCCCACCTTTTCCCTCTAGCAATCCCACCCTCCTTAGTTCATGTCAATGGGTCATCAATATAAGTTCTTTGGCTTCACCCTTTCCTATATTATTCTTAACATCCTCCTGTCTAATTTTGTACCTAACATTATGCTTCTTGATCCCTGCACCATTTCTACCAGTTCTCCCCCTTACCCCTCCCAGCTTATAGTCCTCCAAATTATTACCATACCTATGATTCTGTTCCTATTCTGGTTTGCTTAGTTTGTTTTTGTTTGTACTTTTTAGATTCAATTGTTGATAGTTATGAGATAGTTGTCATTTTAATGTTCATAGTTTTGATCTTCTTTTTCTTAAATAAGTCCCTTTAACATTTTATATAATAATGTCTTGGTGATAATGAACTTTAGCTTTACCTTGTCTGGAAAGCATTTTATCTGCCCTTCCATTCTCAATGATAGCTTTGCTGGATAGAGAAGTCTTGGTTGTAGGTTCTCACTTTTCATCACTTTGAATGCTTCTTGCCAGTCCCTTCTTGCCTGCAAAGTTTCTTTTGAGAAATCAGCTGATAGTCTTTTAGGCATCCCTCGGTAGGAAACTCTCTTCTCTTCTCTTGCTGCTTTTAAGTACTGTATCTCTCTTTATCTTGAACCTTTGGCATTTTAATTATGATGTGTCTTGGTGAGGTCCTCTTTGGGTCTAGCTCATTTGGGACTCCCTGTACTTCCTGGACCTGTATGTCTATTTCCTTTGCCAAATCTGGGACATTTTCCTTTATTATTTTTTTACATAAGCTTTCAATTTCTTGCTCTTCCTCTTCTCCTTCTGGCACCCCTATAATTCAGATGTTGGCACATTTAAAGCTGTCCCAAAGGTTCCTAAGGCTCTTCTCATGTTTTTCAATTCTTGTTTCCTCATTCTGTACTGGTCGACTGTTTTTTTTTCTTCCTTATGTTCCAAATCATTGATTTGAACCTCAGTTTCCTTCCCTTCACCATTGATTTTGTGTGGATTTTCCTTTGTTTCATTTAGCATAGCCTTCACTTCCTCTTTTCTGTGTTTGCCATACTTAAGCATATCTGTCAAGTCTGTGAGCATCTTTAACACCAGTGTTTTGAATTCTACATCTCTTAGGTTGGCTATCTCCTCATCGCTTAGTTATCCCACTGGAACCTTGATCCATTCTCCATTTTGGGCCATACTTCTCTATCTCCTCATCTTGTCAGACTCCTGTGTTTGTTTGCGTCTGTGTCTTAGGTTGCTCCTGTTATGCTGTAAGGGGTGGAGCTTTAGGGATTTGTCAGTACAGAGTGACTGGTTTCACCACATTTTGGCACTGTATGTGGGGGAGGGGTCTGAGAGGAAACAATGCCACTTGCTCAGCACTTGCCCCTTTTTCAGGCATTTCTCCCACTTCCCTTCTGGGACTGGTGCCTCTCCACCTGTTGCCCTGGCTGTCATTATTAGGGTGGCTGCATCTGTGGTTATTCTAGGACTGTAGGATTTCTTTAAACAAGCAGACTCAGCTGAGAGACCAGCAGTTTCTTCCTCTGCCCCAAGCCCAACTGGTTGCACAGTCAGAAGCAATGAGGCTTTATTTTCCCCAGCACTGGAATCAGGAGCTATGTGGTCTGGTCTGGGGCTGGAAGTACTCCCCAGGTATTCCTATCTACTTTTTAAAATGTGTGACTGTGCTTTCCATTGGCCTGTCACTGCTGTGGCTGCCTCCGCCGCCACAGTACTTCTTCTCCACCCTAGCTCTGCCCCTCTTACCTGTCTGGATGAGTATGTCTTCTTTATATCTTTGTTGGACTTCCATGCAGCTCAATTTTCTGGAACTTCTGGTTGTCTCTAGTTTTGAGGTAGTTGTATTCCTTCTTAGTTGTGGAGGGAGACACAGCGTGTCTTTCTAGGCCTCCATCTTGGCTAGAAGTTATAATACGGTCTTAATAAGCCTTGAAGCTTCTTCTGGATGTTCTACTCTACTTCATTTATAAGTATGCCTATTATTTTATCACTACTGCATATTTATAGTTATTAATTTATAATGAATCAACATCTGGCAGTGCAAAAGCTACTTACCTTTCTTTTTTGTGTGTTTGTTAGTCTACTATTTTAATTTTTCTGAATAAATTTTAGAATTCATTTTTCACCTTTATGTGGATAATTTATTTGAATATCTGGAACCAAATGGTATTTAAATGAAAATAATTATAAATTCAAATGTCTATTTGAAGCAAATTAGCTTCTTTCCTCATCAATATTGGTCATCCAGGACAAATGATTTCACTCCATTTATACATTTTTATAACAATTAATGTGGTTCTGTACTTTTTTAACATAGTGCTTTTTATTATATATTGTATATTTTAATACTTTTAATAAAAAATTTTTTGTAGTTTTAATTTTTTTTTGCATATAAGTACTGTTTACTTTGTGTATATTCTCAGGTTATTATAATTTTGTTCTTGTAAATGGGATATTTTTTCACCTATAATTTGTAACTATTCTTTTCTGGAAATATAGAAGAGATACTATATTTTATATATTGACTTTGTAACTGGCTGTTTCAGTAAATTCTTGGTTTAAAATAAGATAAAGGGAGGATAAATGGTGATGGGAGTATACTTGACTTGGGGTGGTAAACACACCATATAATATGCTGGTGATGTATTATAGAATTATACATCTGAAACCTATATAATTTCATTAACCAATGTCACTACAATAAATTCAATTTAAAATAAACAAATATATATTTTAAATTAATGCAACTAGGATTAAAACAGTCCTATAAATTTAAGAATGATAAAAATTTATTTCTTCTTTAGTAACACTTGCTATTCAATTACTTCCCTGACTCCCTCCTTTCCTTCCTTACTATTTAATTGGAAATTTTATATGAGAAAGAACTAAACAATTCTTGTAAATAATGAAGATCCTGTTTTATTCCTGGCTTTTTGTATCACTTACATGTGGAGTCTAAACAGAAAAGTCAGACTCATAGAAACAGAATAGAAAAGTGATTTCCTGGGGGGGGGGGTGGTCGGGGCAAATAGGAAGAGTTTGGTAAAGTCAAATCTTCAGCTGTAATATAATGTCTGAGGAGATAATGTAAAATGTAGTGACTATAACTGCTAACACTATAAATAATTACTATGTCAGTGTTTAGTTAAAAATGTTATTTTACTATTGAGTTTCTTATATTCTTTTACACATATACAGAAACACACTCTAATAATAAATGTGAGCCATATCGCACATGAACTTGAACAACAGAATCCTTTTATTCTTTTTCTCTAGAACATATATTACATCTTCAAAAAATAGTTTCCTGAAGATTTCAGTTTGAACGCCACATGTATATTTAATCTTAAATTTAATGTTAATAATTGGCCTCAGGTTTTTAACTCTTTTGTATTAAGGATGCATTCTTCCCTAAATTGCCAAATATTATCAAAAAAGAATGATAAATTTAATTAAATGCCATCTCATATAGTTTTGTCTTGTATTACAATGATTTGTGAATTTCATTGATAGACTTCCTAATGTTCAAATCTTCTACCATCTATATAATAAACACATGTAATAAGCTCAAATCTAAATTCATATCTTTGGTAAAGAATTTTCTGAAGAATATTTTTTGCAGAAGTACTTTTTTCAAGTTTTCTTACAATTGTAATGCTGATTTTTTAAATAAGAGTTTTTCACATTTATTATATGTAATTTTCTCTGTGAATACACTTTGCTTACTCCTTGAAAATTTTATAGATTTTTTCCATGAAGGAAATGGGTGAGATTCTATTTAGACAGATTCCTTGACATTTATTTTTTTAACATACTTTTCATGATTAATTGATTATTCCTATTTTCTACTTTTTGAGTTGATTTTGGTAATTTATGTTTTCTAAGGAAATTACACACTTCAATGTATCAGCACAGAGTTAACCAGTGTAGTGGATTTACAATTTTTACATTGCCTGGATCTGTGGTTATATGATTATTCTCATTTGCAGTGATAGATATTTGCTTCATATATTTTTATTATATTACCTAGAGAGTGCTAATGATATTTTCAAAAAAAGAAAAACTAACTTATAGAGTTATTGGTCAATTTTAATTTATTATATTTTCTATTTGTTTTACCTTCTAATTTTATTTATACTTTTCT
Organism: Furipterus horrens; assembly: GCF_987537825.1. Classification (NCBI taxonomy): domain Eukaryota; kingdom Metazoa; phylum Chordata; class Mammalia; order Chiroptera; family Furipteridae; genus Furipterus; species Furipterus horrens. The sequence goes on from NW_028327182.1 coordinate 40,806,062, forward strand.
ATAATTGCATTTTTAAAGTGGTCCCTTAAGCATATTTATTTTCTTTTCTCTAGTTTATCAAAAACAATTTCTAAGAAAGGTGTTTTTTAAATAATAGTTTGGTTGTATATTCCAAATGTTGATACATTATGTTCTCAAATATTATCAGATATTTAAATTAAGCATTTGTTATCATTTTTTAATTTTAATTTAAATATTAAATTTTATTATTCTGATCATCATACTTCTTTTTACCTTTTGCCTAGATTCTTCATTAAATATATTCAATAGTTTATTGTTAAACCAAACTTGCATTTCCTGAAATATACCCACATCCATTTTGAGAGAAAAGATATTAAATATTAGAATATTAACAATCTATACATCCCATTTTGTTTGTTTCTCTATATATTTTTATGGACTTATATATTATATAATTTTCTGAGTGCCACTGAATTGAAAAACCCATGACACTTCATAAACTTCCCATTTATTGATATGAAGATCCTTTTTAAATTTTATTTATTTATTGTTTTTCTATTATAGTTGTCCCACTTTTCCCCCCATATCTCTCCTCCACTTAGCTCATTCCTTCCCCCACAGTCAATCCCCACCTCATTGTACATGTCCACGAGTTATTAATGATGTAAAGGTTCTTATCTTTTGGAGATTTAATTAGTTTTTCTCTAATATAAATATTGTAATTTGAATTTTGTCTTATACATATTCCTATAATTTTCAATATTCTGGTAACTGAGTGTTTATTTTAATCATAATAATAGCTTGTTGAAAAATAATGATCTACATAACTGCCAGCATTATTCTTCCAGTCTGGATGTAACACTTATTATTATATTTTATTAAATCTTAAGTTGGTGAAATTCAACAATTTTTTACCTACAAAATAAACATAATTTTATATGGTATATTTAATTGATTTATGACTGGTAAAAACTTTTAATGTCTGCTGGAGGTATCACATCATACCCAGGCATCAATGGGTCATTTGAGACAAATGACAAAACACCTCAGGTAGTACTCTAGGAATAGAAATAGAATTAATTTGAAATTCCAAAAAAGATTAAGTAGAGAGAAGGTAGTACAAAGACATCAAATATAATATGTTTTACCTAAATAATCCTACTGTCTTTAAATGCAGTGTTTGAAAAGAGCACTAAGTTTGTTTTTAAATTTTACCACTCAGTTGTTGTACCAATAAAGTAGAGATATGGACCAGTGAAGTTACAATGTCCATTGGATATTTAGCAGGTAGAATTTGTCCTTCTTTCACTCTCTCTCCCCACACCTGTGCTTGTTCTTGGCTTGCCCTGATATCTCTACTCAGTGAGCCTTAACTAAAAACTCTGCTATGTAGAGAGAGTAACAACCTCTGCCATCCATGCAGAAAAAAAGCACTTATTCTGAAGATTTCAGCCTCTCACCTCTACAGTTCTTCCTCTCCTTCTGTTCAAGTGTAGCTTAATCATCTTTAATTTGAGTTTTGAAATAATAGTTTTCATTGGAAATCATTCTCCCTCAGAATTCTGTAAATATTGCTACATTATTTTCAAGTACCCAGAGTTGCTGTTGAAGTCGTATGCCATTGTGTTTTCTAATCCTATAAATGAAAAACGGTTTTATTAGTTTAGTTGCCTTTGGATTTTTTTTCTATTTTTTTCCTTCTGAAAGCTTCTAACACCTATATTCCCCATTTTTTTTTCTGAAGCTTTACTGTGATATATCTTGGAGTAGATCTTTTTTCATTTTTGTGCTAGTTGTTCAATGGATCCCCTTAATCTGGTAGTTATTTTCCTCAATTCAAAAAATAATTATTCAATTCTTTCTTTGATTATTTTCCCCATAAATTCTTGCTACTTTTTCTTTCCAAAATTCAAAATATTCAGATGTTGGCTTTCATGAACTGATCCATTTATTATATTTTCCTTAGTATCCCCTTTTTTTTCTCTTAGTGCTTTCTACTCTATATTCTTCTATTTAATATATACTTATTATATATGTTTTTCTGTGTGTATAATTTTTATTTTTCTACTTTTAAAATAAATTTGGAAAGTTATTCTCATTCTCTGTGTATTTTCATTTAATAAACATCCTATGTTTTGGGTGTTATATCTTTCCATATTGCTGCTAGGATATTAAATTCTAGTGATTTTTTTAAGGCTTTGCTTGAGTCTTTGATTATAATATTAGAACCTTTCTTCACATGCCTGAATATCCTTGGCAGCTTGAATGAAGCATTAAGAAAGTGGTTATGATCTTCTTGACTGAGCAAGTGAACAGTTTCCCTATTAAACAATAGAGTTGCTATTCAGTTTTGTGGGTAGCTTCCAAGTTTGTATAGGTATATGCCTATGTGTTTTTTCATGTTTATATATACAGATATGTGTACGTACAAATTGATAGATTTATAAATTTATAAAGTATATAAAAATAAATATTAATTTATATACTAGCAACTATAAACACACACACATAGGTCTTATAAATAACACATACGTGTACATGTACACACACACACATACACACAAACACTTGTTCTACAGTTTGTTGTATTGATCCATTTTCCTGAAGAGAATTCCTCTAACTCTCTGGTAAACTGATGCGTGAGAAGGGACAATAAAAATTTGGCTATAAGATTACAGAATCCAATATAGGAAAGGGACTAGTGAATCTGACCCTTCTATATTTATGCTTTCTCTTAATTCTTCAATTTGGTTTTACCAGGTTTCACCTTCCTTTTGCCTACAAAGCCTGTAACCAGTTGTCCCTATGTTTTTTTAAAACCTAAAATTGTCATACTTGTTTCTTTTCCTAAACTTCTCCTTGTGAGTTTATTTTGTATAGTGGTTTAAGAGTGGGGGTAAAGAAATGTGCTTTATTTACCACTTGACCAGGAACACTTTATACTCTTTTTATTTAAATTTAGTTTTTAATTAAATTTTAGTTTTATTATAAAAATTTACAGCTACATGGTTTTAAGTGACTGGAGGGTTTGACTTTAATAAGATAGTTTATTTCATTATGTGAGGTATCAATATTAATCTATTTGTGCTCTTGCTATCTGTTTTATTCCTTTTTTCAAATTTTATTTTTTAACTCCATGCTTTTCTTGGTGTTATCTAAGTTATACTTACAAATGTTTTTGTATCTTCCAGTACACTGAAAAATATTTAATCTATTTTAAACTTATTAATATTTAAAATATTTACCTCTTTCAAAGCTCAGTATTTTGTTTAGTCCCACCTTTTATACATAAGGGATTAGCTCAGTGTTACTTCCCTACACTGCATTCTTCTCACATTTTGGCCATTACAAATAAAATATTTAAATTAGATCTTAATTCTTATTATATTAATAAAACAATAAAGCCACTCAAGGTTTTAAGCTTTGTTTTCATCTCATAAATTTTGAATAATTATTTTAACATCTTTATATAGATTTAATGTTCATTGAAATTTTACTAAAATAATGACTCCTTTATTCTTGACAAGTTAATATTTTTAAAATGTTTATGTTCATTTTATGAAGTGTTCCAGGATTTATATTAAATAACATAATTTATAGTATATCTGAGAAAACTATTTTCTTCCCTTTGCATGTAAGTTACAACATTGGATCTTAAATTCTTGATTTAGATCTATTTCTCCATTGTCTTAAGACATTTAGTTTTTTAGATGAGAAACATAGCCAGCTGGAATTTTCCATCTATTTTATGAACAATTTTTTTAAAAAATTTTGTTTTACTTTTCAACCTGCCTGGAGATGTTTATTTTTTAAGTCATAGAATGGGAATAATGTTTGTAGCATAATACTTTAAAAATTTTGTTGGGATATGTCAATAAATATCACATGTGCAATTAATTTACATGGAAATAAATATAACCATTTTTTAAACAGATCCCTCACTGCAACTTGGAGGAACCTTTTTTTTTTTTTTAAAGTGTGACGAACAATCATAGATGTTTTTGGAGTAAACTCAAATTTTATTCAGCAATAAAATTTACCCATCGCCTGAGTAGATTTTTGACGTATTTGTTTCCAGTGAATTCCATGTGCCAAAGAATAAACTAGAATTTCTTTCTCAGATGTAATGCATAAGCCAAATTTATTTTTTACTCTCTTCCATGTCTTACTTTTCCTTAATGTAATGACTAGCAGATTCAGTATACCTAAAATAACACGAGAAAATCTGTTGTTAATCTGATTTTTGCCACAAACTCAGTCATTTTGTACATCTGAGAAATTTTATCTGATCCCGGTCTCTCAAAGCTTTTTCAAATCTTTTCTTTTACACCTAGGAATCCAGCAATAATTAGTTTTGCCACCATTTTGGGCCCCAGATTCTGGATTCTCTCTATTTCTTTTTAATTCTGCTTATAAAATGGCCATTTTTTTTCAGAGTTAATCTCTTTCTTGTATTATTTTTCAAAAAGCAAGTGTGAAAGCTGATATATTGATTATTTCCACTCCTCCTAGGTCAACCGCGTCATAGTTTCTTGATCTGCCTTCCAAGCATCACAGATAACTGTTTTACATCATACAGGTAGGTCCCCATCATTCAAGTCTCTAATATCAGTTTTCTTCTCATCTGTTCCTTGACCATTAAACTAATTGTTATTTTTTTAACAATAGCTCCATGTCAACATACAAATAGCTATCTTACTTTAGATAATGACAGCTGTTTAAATATTTGAGCCCCAAATTTCACCATTCTTCTACTTAAACTTTTATTTCTCATTATATGAAGTTTGCCATAGATTTTTCTGCTTGACTCACATCTGTTCCTCAAATGATAATACAGAGATTCAGTATTTTTCCAAGTTGTATATTTCTCATCTAATTGTGGCTTCCCAAAACACCATCAGTATTTGATGTAAGCTAGTGGAGTAGGGAAAGAGTATGAAGAGTTTTGTATAGGAGAATTTTTGTTTATTTTTAATTGTAATAAGAACACTTACATGATACCTACACGCTTAACAAATTCTTAAGTATATGATACAGTATCAACTATAGGAACTATGTTGTAGAGCATGGCACTCCAACCTATTCCTGCATAACTAAAATTTTATACTCATTGAACAACTCATCATTCTCCACTCCCTCTAGCCTCTGGCAACCAACGTTCTACTCTCTGCTCATATGATGTAATCATGTGGTACTTATCCTTCTATAATTTGTTATTTCCTTTAGCATAACATCTTCCAGGTTCATCTATGTTGTTGGATATGTCAGGATTTCCTTATTTTTAAAGTGGACAATTAGTTGTTCCCATATTTTGGCTAATGTAAAGAATGCTGCAATCAACATGGGAGTGCAAATATCTCTTAGAAATCTTGTTTTCAGTTATTTTGGATATCCACCCAGAAGTGGGATTGATGGCTTATATGATAATTTTATTTTTAATGTTTGGAGAAATTCTATACTGTTTTCCATAGCAGCTGCACCATTTTGAATTCCCATCAACAGTGCACAATTCTTCCAATTTCTGAATATTCTCTTCAACACTTACCTTTATTTTTTAAATAATAGCCACCCTAACAGCTGTGACTTGCATTTGCCTGATAATTAGTAATATTGAGCATCTTTTCATATACTTGTCAGCCTTTTGTATGAGTTAAAGACTTATAAACAAGACCAGAAACTGTAAACTGTCTAGAAACAAAAACATAAAGGAAAGGCTTCTTGATACTATCCTTAACCCTGATTTTTTAGATATGACTCCAAAAGCACAAACAACAAGAGAAAAAATAGACAAATGGGACTAACGTATTCAAGCAAAAGAAAATAAGAGGTGACCTGTAAAATAGGATAACATAAAATACTTATAAAGAACTTCAACAACTTAATAGCAAATAAAGAAATAAAAATATCAAAGTAAGCCCTGGCTGCTGTGGCTCGGTGGATTGAGTGTCGGCCTGCGAGCCAAGTGTCACTGGTTCGGTTTCCGGTCAGGGTGTTACAGAAACAGTGGAGTCCAAAAACAAACCCCAGAGTTTGTGGCTGGGAGATAGGGAGCAGGAAGCAGCTTTCAGGATGCCCTTGCATGCCTGGAGCTAGCGCCTAGAAACATTGTTGCAAAGATCCGCTTTACTTCCAAGGCTCAGGTGTGGGAGGGTCTTGGACTGTGGGCTGGTACGAAGAAGCAGGCAGAGCCTACGTAGGGTTCTGTGAATGGTCAGGACTGTTTGCAACACCCACTGCGTGAGAGGACACAGGGGTAGAGAGGAGGCAGGGAGGAAGAGGGAAGGAGCTGCGGACATTTTGGGCTAGCTCTGGCTCTAGGAGGCTCTCTCTCTGGCCCTCATTCTCTGGCTCTCGCTCTGGTGGGCTCCCTCCATATGGCTTGGAGGGGCAGGGGTCTCCAGGCTACTTTAAGAAGAGGCTCTTGCCAGGCTGCTTGGAGAAGGAGAGGAGATCCATGTGGTTTACAGGAAGAAGGCAGTTTACAAGGAGACTGAGAATCCAGGAGGTTCTGCATTGAGAGCTGGAGGGCACCACAGCACAGAAAGGACCTTCCCAATCAGAACTGAGTGATTGGCAGCTACTGGTAAAGCTGAACTGTGTCTAGGAAGTAGGGAAATGGTGTTTCTGACTTTCCTACGACTGGCCAGGTCTGGGAGAGGGAGGCAGGACTATGTGTAAATAAACAATTCTTTTTCTTTTCACCAGACTCTGGTATTCAGAGTTATAATTCTGGCAGCAGGCAATCGGGCCCCTAACTAAACAGCCCGTGGGTTCTGTTTCAATCGGAGCAGCCCAGGGGTTCTGTTACAAGGGCACATGACTCGGTTGCACGTCAAGTCCTCAGTTGGGGGTGCAAGTGAGAGGCAACCACACAGTGATGTTTCTCTCCCTCTCTTTCTCCTTTCCCCTCTCTCTAAAAATAAATGAATAAACAAAACAACAAATAAATAATTAAAAAATAATAATATCAAAGTACTTTAATAGATTTTTCTCCAAAGAAGATATACAATCAGTTAACTGGCATATGAAAAGGTATTCAGTATCGCTAATCATTAGGAAATTTCATAGGAAGATTTTATATATTAGACATGGAGACTTTTCATGTTATGTCAGTTCAAATTTTGTTGGCTATAGTTTAGTAATATGACTACTACTCCCTGTAAAGGAGACTGGAAAATGTGGACTGATATGTGCCCAGGAAGAAGAAATGGCTGTGGTAAGCAATTAGCCAGTCTCTATCATACTAAATATCATTATCATCTATCTCAGCTTCCAGTTTACTTCATTTGCAGAACAGAATTTGGAGCTTATGAGTCAATAAGATAGATCATTGCCGCCCCTTTGTGGTTCTTCAAGGCCATAACCATTTCTGGTCTGACTATGGGTGACCTTCTGTAGAAATTAGACCTGCAGTTTCCAACCCATGGGAGAGCCAGATCTTGTCAGGTATAACAACAGAAGTCAGAAAGAAACAGACACATTTATACTTTCCCTTAAGTTTTGCTCTCAATTTGTATTAGGTAGTTCTCTAAGACTGAACCCTTTAGACAGGGAAAAAACAAGAAAAATTAAGGTAACTAAAAATAAGATTTGAGTTTTCACTAGTAAAGGTAAAAACCTGACTGAGTAGAATTTCTAAGGTATGCGAAGCAGCAACAAGAATCAGATACAGACAAGTCACACGGCATGAGACAAGTTGTCCTGACATGCATTTTTCATTTTTAATCTAGCTACCTGGGACTTCCTAATCAATTCACTCACTCCTGGGAGGCCCATATCCACAGGGTTCTGGAAATTATCAAATGTAAAACAGAAAGTATAAAGAGATAGGTAGCTAGTCACTTAAACTTCTGGAGTATGTCTTTATTCTGGGGGGAAAAAGAGGAATGTAAATTTAAAGCCAGGTTTGTCTGCTTTTATGGCTATGAGAATCATCCTGCCTGGTAACAAGCTTCTCAATGTCTGTTTGGCCAGAGGACCAGGACTGATTCCCTGGTGAAGTCTCTTTGCTGGAACACTACTACTTTCAGTGACAACTATCCTTTTTTTTGAAATGTACCATGTTTGTTTGTTTGTTTTTTGAGTCTCACCTTCTCTCCAGTAAGTACAATCATCCAGTTTTGGGGGTTGCAAATAATTGTTTAAATTCAATTTTTATACACATTCCCTTTCAGCCATTACTGAATTACCAGCAGTTAGTGGGAATAAAATATAATCAACTTTATACCTATTCTCTAGATATCATTTAAATATTTCTAGTCAGTTTAAGTGATCCTCTCAATCAAAAAAAATGAGAAATCAGCTTTCTCTGTGATGAAATTAGTCTCAGTATTATTGAGAATTGGTTATCCCTATATCTATGCTGATGAATTTGATAGTATTGCCTAACAGATTTCAAATATCCTGGAGCCTGGATGTAAAGTCAAATGTAGACCATTCTAAAGACCATAGCTAGAGACAGTTTGGTTAGTAAGTTTTCAGTTCTGATTACTGCATAGTCACTCCAATTGATCACTTCACAATTAATCATGAAGACAGGATTAAAGATCAAATAAATAGGCATTGGTCAAATTGGGTACATTGGGTATTTTAACTCTGTTCTGAGGACAACTCTTACAGTACTGTAAACATAAGAAATATGTGCCTAATAAATATTTTATTTTGATGGCCATAATTAGAAAAGTAGAAACATAACAAACAAAACATAACTTTAGTCAGGCTACCATATTCTGCCTTTTAAAACAGCAATATAATTATTCTTCTCTCTGAAATTTGCTTTCACCCCCAATGTCAAGATGCCACAGAATTAACATAACCATCAACACTATTCAGCACTTACAGAACAATTTTAGATGTATTTGTAAGTTAAAATAAATTTTCAAAATGCTGAGCCATGTGATCTGTCATATTAGTTTAGATGTCAGGTGCCTAAAGTTTCTCTGTAAGAAAGTATTTACAGAGATTTTGCTGAAGAACTCATAAAGAACATATGTGGGAGACACTTATTATTTAAGTTAGTAAATTATAACTCTTGTGAACTTCTTTTTAATTACAACACCTACACTGATGAGTACATATTTTGGTTTAAAGTGATTATTTTCAAACCTCATTTTCTCTAGTCAAATAGTTGTTTGTTACAGAAATATGGCAAGTTGTCAAATGAGTGAATGTCTTTTTCTAATCGTGACTTATTAGTATAATTTTTCCCTTCAAGATAGGTAGCAAAAATACCCATGGGTGCTATAAATGGCTATGAAATAAGACAGTCGCCTCTGGCAGTTTAAGTGAAATAGGTTGACTGTTGAATTGTAAAGATTCTATATTTCCTTGTTAGCTCTTGGTCCCTTCCACTTACCCTACGTGCACCAGGAAGGTTAATCAGCAATTCTATGGTGTGAAACTCCATGGTACTCTGAACTTGTATTTGAGCTCAGTTTCTTACTGTGTGAACTTGGAGAAGGACTTCACTCCTCTAAGCATGAGTTTTCTCACCTGAAAACCATAGATAATTACACCTTCTTTGTTGAATTGGCTAAACAGAATTCAATATACTGTACATAACATTCCTGGCAGGAAATAGGTACTAAACAAATAGCAGTGATTTTTATGAGGAGTGGCTATATCCTGGGAAATAACAATTTATCTAATTTGAATTACATAGCAAAAGAACCCCTTGTTCTTTCCCAGGATATGACCACATTTATTTCATAGTCAAAATATTAAATGTAAATTTTAAGCCCACAGAAAAAAAATTTATAGCCAGCTATCAACTCTAGAAAACAGAGGTTGATAATGGAAGTGCTGACAAATCTTTTGATGTTTTCAGGAATGTAATAGTTTTCTTAAGGAACTGGAGTTGCAAGGTAAGCTGTTTACTTTTTTCTGCTAAGGAGGCAATTACACAGGCCTGTTGGCGAAGTTTATGTAATATGATTAAACAGTGAACATTAAATCAAATGAATCCCCAAGAGGCAGTTTACCTTCACAGCACTTATAAGTTACTGAATTGTACTTTCAAATGTCTTTGCTTTGGACAATGGGAAAGAAAATGCCCGTGTTTTTAAGACTGTGTTAAAATAAAGGTAGGCCGATGGAAGGATGACTTTAAAAAATACCCTAATTTTAATATTTATTAAATGAGAAAAGTTGCTTCTATTTTCATTTTTAAAAAAAACTTTGAATATTATTACATTCTAGAAAACTGGCCCAGACATTCTATCGAATGTTTGCTCATGTTAATTTTCATCAGATTTATATTTGATATACTACAATCTGTGCTAATACATGCAGCTAACAAAAATTACACTTCAAATCTGTGTAATAACTCAATTTGCAGTTTATTTATAATATGATAGATATTAGAATTTTTACAAACACTAAAATATATTAAATGTGTTGTAGAGGAAGATTTTTATTTATTAACTAAGAATAAAAAATACTCCTAAATATTTATATTGTGTAAATAATATGATTTTTACATTTAACATTTGAAATAACTTATTTACTATCACTGTGTGTGTATGGAATAAAAATATATAGCCTTCTATCTTATGATATGTATTAAAATTAAATATTAACCTCTATCAGTGAATTAGCACTGAAAATATCTTTATTAAATTATAAGGGAAAAGTACATTCTACTCAAAAAGAGATCTACTCAAACCATGTAATAGTTATATGAAACTGGAACATCATACAGACTCACTAAACCCCAATTTAACTAGTAGAAACTAAAAATAAGTAAAGAATAAATAAAACAATTAGTGAACACTTCATGTTTTACATAAATGTTCAAAAATCCCAATTATGATGAAACAGTTATATTTCTAAAAAAAATAATAACCCTAAGAAAAATAGGATGTTTATACTCAATAGGTAACATAAAGTAGTAGTTAAAAACATGTTTTAGTATATTTCCTAGATCAAATCCCTGCTTTTTCTCAACATATGATGTGCTGTTGGGAGGCTACTTAATACTTTCTTGGCCTTGCTTTCCTCATCTGTAAAATGTGAGATTAATATCATCTCCTATGTTTATTTTGAGAATTGAAGGAGTAAAGTTTTCAAACTATGCCTGCAAGAGAATAGTGATATTGAATAGTTAAACAGAAGTAGGCATATATGATTGCATCAACTTGAAAGCCTAAGTCTCATAAGGTTTATTTTCCAAAAATATTAGATAGTGTTTCATATTATTAGTTGACACTAATAATGGTAACTCATGTTTTTGTAGTAGATATGACCTAAAAGAATATTATATTTTTAATACCAAATCTCACTTAATATTGAAAAACAAACTCCAAACTCATAGGCATTCAAATAGTGGATTAAAAAATTTAACATATATCAGAATCACATGGATACTTGTTAAAACTCAGAGTTCTGGGTTCTACCATCAGAGATTTTATTCTAGATTCTGGATGAGGCCTGGAATTTGCAATTTTTACAAACTCTCAAGTGATGTTTATGCTGTTCCTTTTGAAACTGTATCTTAAGAACCCACTGCTCAAGATTACAATTTGGAGAGAGAAGGAGCCCTTTGAATATATAACATTTTTATTTCTTTAAATAGCCAAGAAATTATATTAATGAAGTTTGTGCTAGCACTTTACTGGTTAGTTGATATGAAAGGCTATAAATGGTAGTAAAGAAGAACAGAATGCCTGCTCACATAGGAAATAAATTTATTTCAATGACTTGGATTCTACCTCTTAAGAAGTCCCTTTTGGCAAATCAGTGAGGTCTGGAAACATCTTTTACTATATCCAGTTAGGGAAAATGTTCAGTCTTTTTATAACAGATAACTAATGAAAAAGAGGGGATAAATAATTAATAGAATTGATGATATACTAGAATTTTTCATTGATATGCTAGTAATAATATACTTCAAACCTCAGCAGGGGCTAGCTAAGTCTCCGCACCTGCAAGGGGTTTGACCAGGGAAGTGCGATCTGCATAGTGTTTAGGAACATTAATTTTGAGGTGGAATATAAAGGAATATAGATTTAAGCTGGGAAAGATGCTGTGCTCATAGAACTCTTGTGAGTGGCAGGAATAGAGAGAGAGAGGGAGAGGGAGGGGGAGAGAGGCATTTGGAGAAAGTATTTTATGGGCTTTATATTGGATTGTTTCTGACTTTGAAACAATGTGGCTTGGCTTCAAGAGTACCATCTTTCTCTTGTCCGACATCAAACTGGAAGCAAAATTCATCACTGGTCTTCATGTTTCTAATTAAAAAAATACACTCTACCAATGTTGTATTTAATATTGATTTTATGCCTCTAAAGTTCCATTTAGACCATCTCTATGTAAGTTTCTTGTCTATCCCTCCAGCTTCCAAGCTCTCTCTCTCGTCTTTCTTTTCCATTCTCCCACCCACTCCACTGCATGTAAAACCTGCGGAGAGAAGAAAGCCAGGTCAAGACAAATCTTATGTCATAGTCATTTTTATTGACTTCTTTTGTTTTATTTATCTTATCTGAACAGGAAAGAATAAGGAAGTACTACAGTTGGATCAAAAGAGGAAAAAGAAATTGAAGAGAAACGAAGAGAAAAGAGTGATATTTTTAGAGTCCTCTCCAGACCATACTCTGATTGGGTATCCTTTATAATCTTATTTCAAAATATAAAGGCATAACTCTGTGAGCAAAGATGAAAGGGCAAGCTCTGGGATTGAAGCTGGAAAAGGCAGAAATCTAGGATATAGGAAAGAGAGAAAAAGTGCTGACTGGGGGTACTTGGTGCTACCAGCTCAATAACTTGGCCAGTTTGGGAGAGGATATACGGAAGTGAATGAGTAAGTAAGGTCACCAAGCACCTTGCTTTATTCAGGGCATTCCAACTGTTGAAAACATGGTAGAAGCAGTTCCATTATGTAATATGATTTTATGTACATTATTTCTGTTGAACACAGCAAGTCAAAGGTGTAGCTATGCAGCTACATTGATTCTTTAGTTTATAAAAGGTAAGGTGTATTGAGTAATGTATTACACATTTGGCTCTAAGCTGCTTTTGTTGCCAATAAACAATATGAAGGCAAAGTAGAAAAACAAACACTTAAAAGAAGAAAGGTAAAAGGAAGTCATTAAAGCACAAAGCTCTATGTAGAGAAGTCAAAAAAAAAAAAAAAAAAAAAAAACACCAAAGCTAATATCCATGGATATTAAACATATATTTGGATAATTCCAGTCTCCCTAAACTTGGGGAATCGTTTTATAATGAGCACAGCAGCTAGGATCATCTATGTACTATAAGATGATATCTAAATGACAAAGCTGTCCGCAAATGTCTCCTTGACTTTTGTGTGAGATATTTTTAAGGATGACTTTCCATGACACAGTAATGACAGTTGATATCTTGGTGCTGTTATAGTGCAGGAGTCTTCAGAATGTTGATACCAAATTCATTTTAATGCTTCATAAAATACAACATTTAAAAAGTACAATCCAACAAAATTTGTGCATTATTTCTGTCATATGTATGTTTTTAAATTAAAAATAATGAAAAGCTGAAAAATATTCCAGAGAACATGCAATTTTGACCCTATTATAGACCTTTTTGCATTTGGGGTATTGTTTTTTTCATCTTAATTGTAAACTGAAATCCTGGAAATACTTAGGCTTATGGAAAAAACAATGATGAAATTAATCATCCATTCAGATGGAATTTTTTTAATATGATATTTTTTTTCTGAGTGGAAGAAAAAGATTTGAATGAGGAGAGTTTTATTCTATCTTGATAGGGGACAGATATGATAAATGTCACTGGCAGTTGCAGAAATAGTAACTAAAATTTTAACCACCTTTGGAAACTCGGACAGCAGAGGTGAGGGCATCCACAGGAATGTGGTCCTTGGCCTGAGGTCCCTTGTTCTTTGCAGGACAACCCACCACACTCCTCTGCAGTATACACCCCCTCTTCTCTCTCTGCCTCTAGTCCTATTTAAAGGCAGAAAAGATGACAAGAAAAATAAAGTGCAATTTAGTTTATATCTGATGATGTGGACTAGAAAGACTAGAAACCCTCTTCCAACCATAATTTCATATTATTCAAATGTCCTCTTTGGACAATGTACAGAAATAAAGAGGCAAATTATTTTATCCAGAAATGGGGAGTTAACAAATAATTTATTGGCACTCCAGAAGAGCCAAAATGTTTGTCCTGTTGTGCCAAGTAAATTGCTGCTGTAGAGATGTATATCTGTTTCTGGAATACTAAATAAAAATATAAAATGCATGTGATAAATGGAAACTAAATATACTTGACAGAATACTATTCTTAATTAAAAATTTGATCCACAGGACTGGTCTGAGAACTACCATTCACTACATTGCTTTTGTTGAGAAACTATCTTTTGAATTTCAGACCCTTGATTTGGAGTTGAACTTGTGCATTCACAAACTGGGGCCCAAATTGTGTAGAACAGTACAAGGAGCTGTAGGAGCCTACTGGAAGACAGTATAACTTGAATACATGGAAGTTCAATGAGAGTGGCCATGCATCTTCAGGTAATCTTCTGAAAGATCCCAGCACATGCTTAGTCATTTACCTACATTCCTTACTACCTATCCTTAAGTTTATCTGTATCAAGGCTTCTTTCAAGTGCTTATTGATACTCTTATCTTGTCTGCTTAATTAAGCACATTATTGACAAAACCTGGATCTTTATTTAATCTAGCCTAGTAGAAATTAGAAGCACTCTTTAATTACTGAGGAAGTTCAGCCACAGCATGAAAGTAGATTCCTTAGGGTAAAAAGTCAGCTAAGTTAATATTTTGGCATTTGTTATATGCCAGACACTGTGCTAACCTCTTAATGAAGATCTTCTCTTTAATCCTTCAAAAAACCCTATGAGTGAGTATTACATTTAATCACCACTTAACATATATGGAAACAGAGGGCAAAATTTCCAAGCTATTTAGTTGCAGAGCCAAGATTCAAATCCAGACATTTTATTTCAAAAACGTGCTCTTAATTACTCTGTTATGTTGCTAGCTATTTATATCTGTCTTAGAGGTAATGCATTAATTGTCATTAAATGGAGTTTGAAGCCAAGTTCAGTAGTCAGCCTGAAATATCAAAAATTACTACTGTATCTTCACCAAATTCTAATAAACTGTTTTTCAAGAATTAGTGTCTTTAATACATTTTATTATCTTTCATTCCATCTAGAAAAGTGTTTTGCACCTTTTAGAAACTCAATAAGCCCAACAGATTAAAAACTGACACACATGTGCAATACTAGCTTTTTAGGATAGATGTGTTCTATCAGAATAGTTAATGAAAACAAGTAGTTGCATGCCTTTTCCATTTACTTATTCCCAAAGTGTATGGTCATTTATCAACAATATCTTATGGCATGCCATTTACTGGGTTACCATCTAGAGCATTCAACATGTGTATTAAAAATATATCTAAGATTAATTTACAAATGATGCATACTTTTTAAAAAATGCACATTAATGATAAACTAAAATATGGGTTTAGTTCCATGTGAAATACCTTAAAGAAAACAAACATCTTTATGAGCTTCACGTTGTTCAGGTTCTCTTTCTCCATTTCATGTAACTTTTCTAAGAAGATAAGAACTACTAATATTCCATTTGACAGGTGTGGAAACTGAGATTTGGGAAAGTTAAAAAAGTTGTGCTTTATCAGAGAGCCAGCTGATAGTTGAGCTGGAATTTGAAATTAAGTACATAGATTGCAATGTCTCAGATCTTAAACATCACGCAACATTACTTTCTGCACTCATAAATTATAAATTATATTTTCTTTGATATCTAATTTCTTTGAAGCCTTTCTTCTTTTGAGTCTGCGTACTAATCATTTGTACTACATGTTTGGCAGTTTTAAGTTAATGGAACATTCAGATATTCATCAATTTTATCTTTTTTTAAAACAAAATTAGAAGACAATCTCATTTTAATAACATTTGTTTAGCGCATTTTTGTCTTAAAAATACTATGCTGAAGAATGTAGTATCTTTGTTCGATTACTTTATTCTCTATAGCTGTACTCCTTCATGAGAATAGAGTGGAAGGAGAATAGGACGAGAGATACAAAAATCTCATAAGAAGCATTTGTAAACCTTTATAGTTGACACCTTTCCAACAGTCTCCCAGATAATCAGATATTCCCATCTTCAGTTCTATAATAATATCTTTTACCAGGAGGAACAAAGTGTAAAAACCCCCTATATCTCCTGTTCCCTCCCACTAAATCTTTTCACCTTAAAAGTGACATATCATAAGCCTACTTTATTTAATAGGCCAAGTGTGAACAGGGTGATGTTTGGGAGTAAAGAGGCTAAGAATTATCTACTTAGTGCTGTTTCTTGTAGTCTAAACTAACTAAGGTCATCATATGTTCCCGAAGCTCATGAAACATTCACCCCAGAATACTAAGGAAATAATCCACATGCGCATTTGAATTTATAGAGCAAAACAAAGCAATAGTCCTGGAGTACTGTTTGAACCAATTTCCCCTGGAAACAAGACAAAACCCATATCTATTCAAAGGCCATGACCAGATATCTTTCCAATTATAAATCAACTAAGAGTTAAAATGCCTTGAATTTTTTAAGCCTTTCTGAAGTTAGTTGAACAATGTTACTAAAATTTTCTTATTGGATTATTTAACCAAAAGTAAAAACATCGTTTTACCAGTGGGGGAGAAATTGACCCTTTATGGAAATGGAGGACATCAGTTTTTTGTTTTGTTTTTAATTTTTTAATTGTATTTTTTCCATTATAATTTCTCCCCTTAAATCCCCCTTCCCCCTGTAAACACCACATTGTTGTCATGTCCATGAGTTCTTTTTCCTTTTTGATCCACCCCTCCACCCCTTAACATCCTCCTCCCAATAGCTGTCATCTTGCTCTCCATCTATGAGTCTGTCTCTATTTTCCTTCAGTTTGTTCATTAGATTCCACATATAAGTGAAATAATATGGTATTTGTCTTTCTCTGACTGGCTATTTCAGTTAGCAAAAAATTCTACAGGTCCATCCATGCTGTAACAGATAGTAAACTTTTTTCTTTTTTATGGCTAGGTAGTATTCCATTGTGAAAATACCCCATAGTTGTTTTATCCACTCATCTACTGATGGACACCTGGGCTGCTCCCATATCTTGGTGACTGTAAATAACACAGCAATGAACAGAGGGGTGCTTATGTTCTTTCAATTAGCATTCTGGGTTTCTTTAGGTATAGCCCCAGAAGTGGGATCAGTGGGTCAAAAGCAGATCCATTTTTATTTTTTCAAGGTATCTCCATACTGCTGTCCACAGTGGATGTACCAGTCTGCATTTCCACCAACAGTGCAGTAAGGTTCCTCATTCTCCACATCCTTGACAGCATTTGTTTGTTGATTTATAGATGATAGCCATTCAGACTGGTGTGAGATGATATTTTATTGTGGTTTTAATTTGCATTTCTCTGATGATTAGTGATGGTGAGCATATTTCCATATGTCTATTGGCCATCTGTATGCCCTCTTATCCAAAGATAAGAGGTCCTTTGTCCATTTTTTAATTGAAATGTTTTTGTATTTTTATTTTGGTGTTGAGTTTTGTAAGTACTTTATAAATTTTGGATATTAACCCCTTATCAAATATATTAGTGAATATGTTCTCTCATTCTGTAGGTTGTCTTTTTGTTTGTTGATGGTCTCCTTAGCTTGGAAAAACAGTTTATTATTTCTTTTGTTTCTCTTGTCTGGGAAGACATATTACATAAAGCATTGCTAAGAGCAATATCCAAGATTTTAGTACCTGTGTTTTCTTCTAGGATTTTTATGGTTTCGGGTCTAATATTTAAGTCTTTAATTCATTTTGATTTTATTCTTGTGTGTGGTGTAAGGAAGTGGTCTAATTTTATTTTTCTGTACCTATCTGTCCAATTTTTCCATCAGTATTTATTGAATAAAATATCTTTATCCTAATGTACCTGCTTCTTCTGTTGAATATTAATCTACTATAAAGGTGTGGGTTTATTAAACCTTTTATTCTGCTCCATTGATCTATGTATCTGTTTTTATGCCAGTATTATGCTGTTTTGATTACCATGATCTTATAGTATAATATAATATTAGGTAGAGGGATTCCTCCAACTTTGTTCTCCCTTCTCAAAATTGCTGTTGCTATGTGGGGTTTCTTGTGGTTCCATATAAATTTTTGAAATACAGTAGTCCCTCTGTATCGCAGTTGACGTATCGCAGCCTCACTGTATTACGGAATTTTTAAAAATATTATATATAATTATTTATCGCGGATTTTTCGCTATATCACAGAATTTTGCAGTACTGTATATGTATGTTGTTAAAGTTATGTAGGTTTAAGAGTGTAGAATATGCTTAAGAACATAAGTAGTGTTTATAAAAGTGTGAAAAAGGTTAATAAGGGAGTGGGAATTGTTTATAAGTGTGTGGGAAGGGTTTATAAAGCCTTAAAATATATATAAATACAAAAATAAACGTAAGGTTCCTACTTCGTGGATTTTCACCTATCACAGGGGGGTCTAGAACATAATACCCATGATAAGGGAGGAAATACTGTATTTGTTCTAGTTCTGTGAAACTCACTGGAATCTTGTTAGGAATTGTGTGAAATCTATAGATTGATTTGGGTAGCAAGGCAATTTTAAAGATGTTGTCTTCCTATCCATGAACATGGTATGTGCTTCCACTTATTTGTACCTTCTTTTATTTCTTTTTTCAGTGTCTTATAATTTTCCAAATACAGGTCTTTTATGTCCTTGGTTAGGTTTCTTCCTAGGCATTTTATTCTTTTTAAAGCAATTGTGAATGTGATTGTTTCCTTAATTTACCTTTTTGTTAGATCATTATTGCCATATAAAAGTGCAACTGATTTAAGGATATTAATGTTGTATTCTGCTATTTTGCTGAATTCATTTATCAGTTCTAGTAGTTTCTTGGTGCAATCTTGGGGTTTGCTATCTGTACTATCATGTCATCTGCAAATATAGACAGTTTTACTTACTCTTTTCCAATTTGAATGTCTTTTATTTCTTCTTCTTGCCTGATTGCTAGGGATAGGACTTCCAGAACTATGTTGAATGAAAGTGGTGAAAATGGACATCCTTGTCTTGTTCCCAAACTTAAGTGGAATGCTTGTAGTTTTCACCCATTTGAATGATGCTGGCTTGGGTATGTCATATATGGCCTTTATTATGCTAGGTGTCTTACCTCTATTCCCATTTTGCTGAAAGTTTTTATGATAAATTTGTGCTGGATTTATTTTATCAAATGTTTTTTCTGCGTCTATTGATATGATCATGTAGTTTTTATACTTATCTTTGTTTTTGTGGTGTATCACAATTTTCTATTTGTGAATGTGTACCAACATTGCATTCACTGATAAATCCTACTTAATTATGGTGTATGGTCTTTTTGATGTATTGTTGTATTCTATTTGATAATATATATTTTGAGGATTTTAACATCTATATTCATCAGGGATATTGGCCTGTAATTTTCATTTTTCTTTGGTAGTGTCTTTTATTGGTTTTGGAATAAGGATAATATTGGCCTTGTTAAATGACCTTGACAGCTTTCTCTCCTCTTGAATTTCTTGAAATAGTTTGAGAAAGAGAGGGGTTAGTTTTTCTTGGAATGTTTTGTAAATTTTACCTGTGAAGCCATCCAGTTCAGGGCTTTTGTTTGTTGGGATTTTTTTGATTAATGCTTCAATTTCACTAGGTGTAATCTGTCTATTCAGATTCTCTGATTCTTCCTGATTTAGTTTTGGAAGATTGTATGTTTCTAGGACTTTATCCATTTCATCCATGTTGTCCAGTTTGTTGGCATATAGTTGTTCATAATATTTTCTAACAATTCTTTGTATTTCTTTGGTGTCTGTTGTCATTTCTCCTCTTTCATTTCTGATTTTATTTATTTGGGTCCTCTCTCTTTTTTATTGATGATTCTGGTTAAAGTTTTGTCAATCTTGTTTTAACTTTTCAAAGAACCAGTTCTTAGATCCATTGATCTTTTGCATCATTTTTTTAGACTCTATTTCATTTATTTCCACTCTTATCTTTACTATTTCCATTCTTCTACTCACTTTGGGCTTTGTTGGTTATTCTTTTGCATGCTCCTTTATGTGTAAAGTTAGATTGTTCATTTAACCTTTATCTTTTTTTTTTTTTTTTAGGTAAGCCTGTAATGCTATGGATTTCCCTCTTAGGATTCCTTTCCCAAAATCCTATTGCTTTTGGATTGGTGTGTTCTCATTTTCATTTGTTTCAAGGTATATTTTGTATTCTTTCCTGATTGTGTTGATAACCCATTCATTAGTAACATGTAATTTAGCTTCCATGTGTTTGTATGTTTTTCAGTGTTTTTCTTGGATTGGTTTCTAATTTTTTAGCATTGTGTTGAGAAATACTTGATATGATTTAAACCATCTTAAATTTATTGAGACTTGTTTTGTTTTCTATAATGTGGTCTAGCCTAGAAAATGTTCCATGTGCACTTAAGCAGTATGTATATTCTGCTTTTTCAGATTGAAATGCTCTGAAGATATTAATTAAATCCATTTGTTCTAGTGTTATATAAGGCTGCTGTCTCCTTGTTGATTTTCTGTCTGGAAGGTCTATCCTTGGAGTCAACAAGGTGTTAAAATCACCTACACTGACTATTTCTTTTGATCTCTCCTTTTAAGTCCATCAAGATTTGCTTTACATACTTAGGAGTTCCTGTTTAGGGTACATAAATGTTTACTAGGGTTATATCCTCTTTTTGGATAGTTCCCTTTATTATTATGCAGTGTCCTTCTGTGTCTCTTACTATAGTTTTGGTTTTACAGTCTATGTTTTTGGATACAAGTATTGCTAACCCTGCATGTTTTTCCCTTTCTATTTGCATGAAATATCTATTTCCATCCCTTTACTTTTAGTCTGTCTGTAACTTTCCATATGAGATTGGTCTCTTGGAGGCAGCATGTGTATGGGTCTTGTTTTCTTTTCCATTTATCTACCCTATGTCTTTTGGTTGGAACATTTAACCCATCAACATTTAAGATAATTATTGACAGATATGTATTTATTGAAATTTTATTTTTATTTTCTTCTGTTTTTCTTTCTCTTTTTCTTCCTAAAGCAAGCCTTTTAACATTTGTTGCAGTCGTCGTCGGCAGCCGTCCGTCTCAAGAGACTATGGTGTAGCTTCTTAAGAGTCTATCTGCACCACCGAGAATGGCTGTGCAGTCCGACTCGGGAGTGACACGGTATCTGTCTCCTCCCATGTTGAATCGACATCTTGCGATGACGCTGGAGTGTCCTCTCCAGTGAAGCTGAAGCTACAAAGCCTGGGCAGGGTGATATGGAGGGTCTGCTATTGCCCATGCAGCAGACACCCCTCTCTTCGCAGCTGAAGGGTCCAAGGGAAAGACGGAGTCAATACAGCTTGGCTTCAGGTGCGCCACAGGAGTTGCCGGTGTTGACTACAACGTCAAACCGCCTTAGGGACTCCGGCTCCGGATTTTCTGTCGGGGTTTACTCCCTTAGCCTTTCCCCTGAAGAGGTATGCCGCAAGGCAGCGGAGGTTTTTTGGAGTCAGAGTTTTCCTTCTCTGATGTGCCCTGACTGGAAGATCGAACCAGCGACATTTAGCTCGCAGGCCGACGCTCAATCCACTGAGCCAAACCAGCCAGGGGACATTTGTTGCAGTACTGGTTTGATAGTAACAGACTTCTTTGGCTTTTTCTTGTCTGGGAAGCTCTTTGTTTCTCCTTCAATTTTAAATGATAACCTTGATGGGTAAATTTGCCTTGGTTGTAGGTCCTTGCTTTTCATAACCTTGAATTATTTCATGCTAGTCCTTCTGGCTTGAAAATGTTTCTGTTGAGAAATCAGTCTAATTGGTGATCCCTTGTAGGTAACTACCTGCTTTCCTCTTACAATTTTAAGGATTCTCCCCTTGTCTTTAAGCTTTGTCATTTTAATTATGATGTGTCCTGGCATAGACCTGTTTGGGACTCCCTGCACTTCCTGGGCTTGTGTGTCTTTTTCTTCCACCAGACTAGGGGAATTTTCAGTCGTTATTTCTTCAAATAGGTTCTCAAGCTCTTGTTCACTCTCTTCTTCTGGTATTCTCATAGTACAAATGTTGTTGCACTTCATATTGTCCCAAAGATTTCTTAAGCTCTCTCATTTTCTTTACTTTTTATTTTATTTTATTTTATTTTTTATTGTTTTGTTTCTCTGCTTGGGTGATGTATCTACCTTTTTTTCCAAATTGCTGATTCAATCCCCTACTTCATCTAACCTACTGTTTATTCCTTCTAGTGTATTATTTATTTCTGATATCACATTCATTTATGACTGGTTATTTTTTATTGTTTCTACGTCTTTTTTCATGCTGTTAAGATCCTTATAAGCATTACTCTAAACACTCTATCTGATAAATTGCTTGCCTCTCTTTTATTTAGTTATTCTGGAAAATTCCCTTATTCTTTCATTTGGGACCTGTTTCTTTGTTCCTGTTTTGGCTGCTTCTTTGTGTTTGTTTCTATGTATTAGGTAGATCTGCCAAGATTCTGGTCCTGGTGTATGTCTGCCACTGCCAGTGACTTGCCCTGGGCAACTGTTTGGAGCTATCAGTGACCAACACTTGTGGCTTCCTCTGTTGGACTTTTTGTGTACAGAAAAAAACAGGCTGCACACCAAGACTGGCTTTTATCAGCACTGGCCTGGGGGAGGGTCTGCTAAATAAAGTCTTTGAGCTTCCAGAGATCTGCCTTAGTAGTTAAATATGGAGATAGCCTTGAGTTGTACTCAGCAGCCCAGCTTAAGCTTCACAGTATGTGGGCAGAGTAATTTCTGCAGATGGTACTGTCGCTTTGCCTCAGATTAATGCTGCTTAAAGGAGAGTGCTCTGCCTGAAAAAGATGGCCTCTGAAGTATAGGGAATGACTCAGAACAGGGATCCTGGTGGCTATTCCTTCAATTCTCTCCCCAGAGTCACCACCCCCAGACTCTCCTCTTGTATCTCTATTCCACCCTGTCTTGCCTCTGTTGGAGTCCAGTGTAAGTGGCTACAAATGGAATTTAGTGCATTGGCCCTTTAAGAGACTCTGTGCATCTCCAACCATCCCCCCCACCCTCCCACCCCCACGGGGCATAGAAACCCTGTTGCTTTTCACAGCTGGATGTTGTCTGAGTTCCTTTCCCAACTCTGGTGCTTTGACTGGGGAGCCTAGCTTCAGGCCTTGACCCCATGCTTATCAGGGGGACCCCCTGGCCACTGAAGTATCCCTCTGAAACTTCAGCTGCCACCTGTGGGAGCCCAGCTTGCCCTCTTGTGCCTCCTCTGCACTTCCTAGCAGTCACATTGTGGTGAAGTGGTTCCTTCTGTCTTTCATGGTTATAAGGCTTCTTTTCAGCTAGTGTTCAGTTGGTTATTCAGGATGATTTCTCTACAATTTAGTTGTAATTGCAGTTTTATCCTGGGAGGAAGTTTGTGCAGCTTCCATTTACTCCTCCACTGTCTGGATCCCAAGGGCATCAATTTTAAACAAAATAGTAAACTGAGCACTGATGTATGAAATGAATTTTAAAAACTACATGACTATTTGTGCAGATTGACCTATGTGAATGTAGTTGCTATGAGGGGAGAGTGGGGATGCAGGATAGTTTGACTAGGAAGCAAAGCAAACAGTACTATCACTTGATAGAGGAACATCACAATTATGATTGATGGGTGGAATTGGGTTATTCCAGTGTACCAATTAACACAATCAATGCAAGATGCAAATCAAATGTGAAAATCCTATGCTAGTATTGAATAAATAAGACTTGATGAAAGAAAATATAATCCCATATATTTATATATGAATATGAATACTTATGACTATATAATAAATATATACAACTATACATTTATATTTATAAATATATGTACAATAAATATATATATACATATATATTTTAGTATATTGGAATTTGGTTTGTTTCACCATGTGAAACTTGTTCAGCAAATACCTAATTACAACTTGATGTGTTCATAAGACCATGCTTAAAACAATACATTTTCTTCACAGAATGCAGGCTCTCTTTGGAGTCTGAATTCCATTTCTTCTCCCAATTTTTTATTTAAAAAGCAAACAGATTTTCTATTTTAATGTTGGATATGAAATGTTTCAAAATTCACATCTTCTGGGCTATCTTTTAAAAGTTCTTGCCCTGGCTGGTATGGCTCAGTGGATTGAGTGCCAGCCTGCAAACCAAAGGGACTCTGGTTAGATTCCCAGTAAGGGCACATGCCTGGGTTGCAGGCCAGGTCCCCAGTTGTGGATAGAAATATTGATGTTTCTATCTCTCTTTCTCCTTCCCTTTCCCTCTCTCTAAAGATAAATAAATAAATAAATAAATAAATAATAAAAGTTCTTTATATTTAATAAGACTTTGATGAGCAACTTTTAGTCTGTAGGACTTAATAAGAAAACAACTGAATACTATTTAAAGTACCTGGGATTTTTACAAACACATAAAGCCAAAAGGAATGAAATTAGCTTTAATATAACTATAGCTGCATGTGGAGCCAACAATAAAATTATTTCAACAGTTACAGAAGTGATTTTAGTATGTACCCCCAATCATTGTATATTTGCATTAATAGGAAAAGATATAATGATTTGAATAACATACCACAAAATGTTTGGCAGATTTCTTTTTGCTTAATGTTATAGTCTTGATAAAACATAATGAAATACGTGCACTGACCGACACGGTAGTCTTTGAAACATACAATTTCTGAATAAAATATGCTTCATTCCAAAACAGATTGACATAAAAATGCATGCATACTATAAAATAACAAAGACAAACTGTTTTCTAAAACATTAACTTTCGTATATTCACACATTTGGCTATTGGTGAAAATAAACATATAAAGCACTCTAACAAGCTTCCCCAAAACTGGCACAGTCCTTTTGTGCTCTCTCAGAGTAACAGATGCAAGACTGCAGAGGGAATAATCCCCTTTAGGTGACATATTTACAAAGTCAGTGTTGCCAAGTTTTTATGAACTCTCTCATTTCTCAAGTCAAAAGTAAAATAAAATTTAAAAACAAATAAGTAGCTGTTCTTAATTTTTTAATACATGCCATCTTGTTAGATTATATGTTTGTTTCTGTCAATCTGTTAGCTTAATTGAATCAATTACTTTTAGCCTCGAAAGAAAAAAGAAATTGTAACAGTTAAAGTCTGTGAAACAACTGGTCTTCATTTTTGGTGTACCTACAAAGCATCAGAGTAATTGTGCTCTAAGAAAAAAGTCACATTAAACGTGATTTTAGTAGCTACAACCTACTTTCCCAATTCAATATGCATTTAACTTCTTCACCAGTGTTTGATAATCAAAATTAAATCACAATTGGATTTATTTTCCTATTAACTTTGTGGTTCTGTATATTCTCTTTCTCATACCACCTCCCAGCAAGTCTACAGTAAGCTTCCCCTGGGGGCTTATTATCAAACTGTTCTCTTAAGATTAAAATCTCTAACTCCTTAATGTTTCTTAATACCCTGGCATTTGACATTATTAATACCAAACTTGTATGGAGTTCACAATCAGTATATAAAATATTTTATTATTCCAGAAAATGCCCTCATACCCTTTGTATTCGAACCCTTTTTACCCATTCCTAGCCTCTCTACTTGTGCCTTTTCCAGTATGTGAAATAATTGAAATCATAAGAATGTATTCTTTTTCCTGATCTTTCGTTTAGAGTAACATTTTTGCAATGCATCCATGTTGTTTCATGTTTCAGTAGTTTGCTTTTTTTATTACTTGAGTAGTATTTCATTGTGTAGATGTACCACCATTCTTTTTGCCACTCCCCAGTCGGTGGACATAAGGGTTGTTTACAGTTTTTGGTGATCAGGAATAAAACTTTGATAAAGATTTGTCTACAGAGTTTTGTTTGTCTTTTATTTTTAATTATTGTTCAATTACAGTTGTCCCAATGTGGCTACAGATTTTTAACTTCACCTATATATTTATTTCACTTTGGTAATTACCTAAGAGAGGGAGTGCTGGGTCTTATGATAAGGATTTCTTTATAAGCAATGGGAAAACTGTTTTCCAAAGTCACTGTACCAATTTACATTTCCACTAGCAATGCATGAGAATTCAAGTTAAAAAAAGTTGTTGTCTTTGTTTGTTTGGCTCGTTGGTTGGTTTTGATTGTAGCCATCCTAATAGCTATATAGTGTTATCTCATTGTGGTTTTAA
Source organism: Furipterus horrens (assembly GCF_987537825.1). Lineage (NCBI taxonomy): Eukaryota > Metazoa > Chordata > Mammalia > Chiroptera > Furipteridae > Furipterus > Furipterus horrens. Next base: position 40,832,280 of record NW_028327182.1, read on the forward strand.
TTTGTGTTTTCCTAATGACTACTAATGTTGAGTATCCTCTCATATAATTATTGGCCATTTATATCACTTTTCTTATGTCTATCCAAATATGTTGTGCATTTAAAAAAGTGGATTGTCCTACTACTGAGTTTTAAAAGTTTTTTATTTTGTTTTTTTATATATTCTGGTTCTTTGTATATTCTGGAGTGGGAATGATTTGTGTGTATGTGTAATTTTTTACATCCTAACTGAAAATGAACTTGAAGACAGTAAATATACTATGTATAGGTAAAAGCTCAAGGTTTTTATTGAAGTCATTTGTTGTCATCTTAATTGTTTACTGTATACTAGTTTGGTGCTTATGAATTTTATCTATGTATATAAAAATATGAACATATACAGCCACTTTTGCTTTTAAAACTATCTACAAATATAAGAAATAATTATTTAGCATATGAGTAAAATGAATAATTTGTTTTACTCTTCTCTTTTTAGATGTTTAGGTGATCTTATGCTTTAACTCGAAATTCCTACATGATGGTTGGAATAAAGGAAAATCAAACCTGATAGTGATGTAATTCTCAGGACAGAACATGATTTTATAAAAGCTTTAGCTAAATTACCACAATGGCCTGGCTGTCAAAATCCACCTACGAGTCACCTCTAGCTCTACTTTGGCTGTATTTTTGCATTAATTTTACTTGCTGAATTTATCTTCATAGAAGGAAACCAATCTACAACGTTTCTATAAGAAGTTTTCTTAACTTTTTCAAGAAGCTGTGTATATCAGGCTGAGTTGTCTATTAAAAAATAAATTCTGGTTCACATTTTACTTTTTCATGTAAAGATTGTGTAGGGAGCAAACAGAATTATTCTAATGTACTGCTCTAATGATATAGTCATAGAACAACTTTAGTGACACAACACTGTAGAACACTCTTAAGAAACATAAGCTTCATTGCCTAGAATATGGATGTACTTTATTAAGCATCCCCACACTGTATTTTATTAAATTTTACTTTTCTGAAGGATTACCAAAAAGAGAGGTATAGAGGAAAGATATGTCAACATTGGGGAATATATAAACAATAGTAAATCAATACAAGTATTATATACTTTTTAAAATTTATTTGGTCAGAGATCAAAATAAAGAAAGCATATTCTACATAAATTTATTTATTTATTTGTTTGTTTATATTGTATTTTTTATTACCATTTATCCCTCTTACCTTTCTCCACCTGCGATCACCACAGTGTCATCTGTGTCCATGGGTCCCTTTAATTTTGCTTGATCCCTCCACCCCATAACCACTACTCCCAGAGTTGTCAGTCTGCTCTCTATCTATAAGTCTGTCTCTATTTTGCTTGTTAGTTCAGTTTTTTTTTTTATTATATTCCACATATTTGTGAAATCGTATGGTATTTGTCTTTCTCTGACTGGCTTATTTCACTTAACATAAGGTTCTCCAGGTTCATCATGCTGTCACAAATGGTAAAATTGTTTATTTTTTACAGCCAAGTAGTATTCTATTGTGTAAATGAGCCATAGTTGTTTTATCCACTCATCTACTGATGGACAGCTGAACTGCTTCCATATCTTGGCAATTGTGAAAAATGCTGTAATGAACAGAGGAGTGCTTATGTTTTTTTTTCAGATTAGTCTTTCAGTTTTCTTCAGATAAATTTCCAGAAGTGAAAATGCTGGATCATAAGGCAGATCCATTTTTAATTTTTTGAGGTATCTCCATACTGTTTTTCACAGTGGCTGCACCAGTCTGCATTCCCACCAATGGTGCAAAAGCATTCCCCTTTCTCCACATCCTTGCCAGCATTTGTTGTTTATTGATTTATTGATGATAGCATTGGGACTGGTGTGAGGTGATATATTATTATGGTTTTAATTTGCATTTATCTGATTAGTGATGTTGAGCACTTTTTCATATGTTCATATTGGCTATCTGCATATTTAGTTCCTTTTCCCACCAAGAAACTACTAGAATTGATAAATTAATTCAGTAAAGTAGCAGGTTACAAAATTAATATCTAGAAATCAGTTGGATTTTTATATGCAAAATGTGAACTAGCAGAAAGGGAAATTAAGAAAACAATCCCATTCACAATTGCTTAAAAAAGAATAAAATACCTAGGAATAAATCTAAGTAAGGATGTAAAAGACCTGTATTGGGAAAATTATAAGACACTGAAGAAAGAAATAGAAAAAGATACAAATAAGTGGAAGCACATTAATTCATGCATAGGAAGAATTAATATAATTAACTCTATACTATAATATTTAATTAATATAATTAAAATATCTATACTACCTGAAGCAATCTATAAATGCAATGCAATTCCTATCAAGATTCCAATGATGTATTTCACAGAACTAGAATAAATATTTTAAAAATGTATATGGAACCACAAAAGGTCTCAAATAGCAACAGTTATCTTGAGAAAGAAGCACATAGTTGGAGGAATTATGCTACCTAAAATCAAACTGTAAGACCATAGAAATCAAAACAGCATGATATTGACATAAAAACAGACACTTAGATCAACAAAACAGAATACGGAGCTCAGAAATCAACCCACACTTTAATAGGAAATTAATATTTGACAAAAGAAACAAGGACATACAATTGCCTAAAGATTGTTTATTCAATAAATGGTGTTGGGAAAACTGGTCAAATATGTGCAGAGAAAATGAAACTAGACCATATTTTTATGCCACACAGAAGAATAAAATAAAAATGGATTAAAGACTTAGATGTTAGACTCAAAACCATAAAACTCCTAGGTGAAAACATAAGCAGTAAAATCTTGGGCATTGCTTATAGCAGTATTTTTTCTGATATATCTATTTAGACAAGGGAAACAAAAGTAAAAGTAAACAAATGGCACTACATCAAATTAAAAAGTTTTTGCATGACAAAGGAAATCATAAAAAACAAAAGAACAACTAACTGAATATAAGAACATATTTGCCATTACATCTGATAAGGGGTTAATATCCAAATTTATAAAGAACTTATGAAACTCAACACCAAAACACAAAAAATCCAATTATTCTACATTAATATTTTTATATTTTCTATTTATAACATGTCAAATGTCTGATGAATAGTACAATATAACTAAGTAACCTATGTTGTAGGATGAAAATGAGAAATGGGACTTAGCAAGTAGAGAGTTGGCCAATTAAATCAGCCCACCCTGGTAATAAGGTGTTTTGGACATAGGTAACGTGAGTGCCAGTATTTGAATGCCATGCCTTCAATTTGGAAAAGAAAGAGCCTGGAAGCATGAGATGTGAAAGGCCTGAATGATCCCTTGAATTGCACCTGACAATGGGAAATAATGTTTATAGCATCTGTAGGCTTATCTGAGATAGGTATATGGGAGTGTGGGTAGATATTAAACCCACTGTTTCCCAATGTTAGCCAATAACTTATCCCTTATTAAATACAAAGCCCTGGCTGGTTTAGCTCAGTGGATTGAGCGTCGGCCTGCGAGCTAAGTGTCGCTGGTTCGATCTTCCAGTCAGGGTACATCAGAGAAGGAAAACTCTGACTCCAAAAAACCTCCGCTGCCTTGCGGCATACCTCTTCAGGGGAAAGGCTAAGGGAGTAAACCCCGACAGAAAATCCGGAGCCGGAGTCCCTAAGGCGGTTTGACGTTGTAGTCAACACCGGCAACTCCTGCGGCGCACCTGAACCCAAGCTGTATTGACTCCGTCTTTCCCTTGGACCCTTCAGCTGCGAAGAGAGGGGGGGTCTGCTGCATGGGCAACAGCAGACCCTCCATATTACCCTGCCCAGGCTCTGTAGCTTCAGCGTCATCACAAGATGTCGATTCAACACGGGAGGAGACAGATACCATGTCACTCCCGAGTCGGACTGCACACCATCGTCTCTCGAGACGGACGGCTGCTGACGACGACGACGATTAAATACAAACTTAAAGATGAGGAGAATAATTAGAAAATCCACACTTTTTTAACACCCTTCTCATAGTCTTGCAAATTTCCTACCTCAAGGGTTTTTCTGGTTTATCAAGAGTATTTATCAGGAGTGTTTAAGCCTGAAACTCAATATAACTATTTAAGGATGATTTAAAGTGATTAGGAATTAGACATAGCTGCAGATTTAATATTATATAAGGCCACCTTTATACTAGTTCACTGAAAGTCCAAAAATGTTCCATTTCATGCTGAATTCCCTTCCGTGGCCTATTTAATGATTTCAGATTTTTAAGCAAATATGGTAACTAGGTAATTAAAGGGACCTGTTTTTCATATTGTCAGCTCTTCATATTTGCTAAACCAAAACAAGTACAAGCAAATAATAAAAATTCCTCACAAAATATTCAGTGTATAAGCTCTGCCAGTGGAAATGCTACCATCTGTATCTTGATATTTGGGTCCTGTTTCTGCCTTCTTCTCTTCCACATGTAGAACTTATGCATGAGAGGAAGTTTTGCATAATATGGAGACAATATGAACATAGTTTCATGTTTCTACCTTAGGAAATACAGAGAGGTTTTTCCCTCATAAAGGCAATGCCTCCATGTATTATCATTTTCATGATTTGGATCATCAAACACTTAATGCTTGGATAGATAAGGGGAGGGCCTGATAATATGGGGTAGGTGTTATTGTGCAATAATTCTTTTTTAAGGACAATGTTTGAATTTTTAACTTTTGTCCCCTACCTCATTATTTTGTCTTTTCTTTCCTAACACATTTTTTTAAAAAGATTAAGTATCAGATCCTTCCAAAGGAGCTATGCAATAGGTTGAAAACCAAAATATAAACATTACAAGTATAGCTTTTACATGTAAAAAATGAAAATCCTCTGTTAGTCTTAGAATATTGCTCAGAATTATTGGAGGGTGCTCCAGTTTATGAAAAACTATGACAAGACAGACAAGGAACACTTTGAAAGAGAACTGTGATTTTTGAGGTAATAGAATCTGATGAACCATGAGGATGTCAGCCAATACCTAAGTGAACACATGATTCAAGTATCCCCCACTTCCAACAGTGACTTGCCACTCTATCCTCAACCATCTGGGAATTAAACACAACCCCTTTAATATAGCAAACTCCAACAAAATGAAATTTAACTATCATTCTCATGTTTTAGGGCTTTAAAATAGAAACTAAACTATAAAGTCACATTATTTGCACATTTTAGGTTATGGACTGAGTCATCCTTGGACCCTTCAGCTGCGAAGAGAGGGGGGGTCTGCTGCATGGGCAACAGCAGACCCTCCATATCACCCTGCCCAGGCTCTGTAGCTTCAGCTTCACTGGAGAGGACACTCCAGCGTCATCGCAAGATGTCGATTTAACACGGAGGAGACAGATACCGTGTCACTCCCGAGTCGAACTGCACAGCCATTCTCGGCGGTGCAGATAGACTCTTAAAGAAGCTACACCATCGTCTCTCGAGACGGATGGCTGCCGACGACGACGACGACGACTGAGTCATACCCGTTCACTAAACTATATTGGACAACTAATTCAATGTGCATAACTGGCATTCCCTTTCTTGAGGGGTAACTAAAGGTAAGGAACGTAATAATTTTTCCTACAGATATAACTATATGCATTAATGTACAAAAATAATTGTTTGAATTAATTTAGCTTCAATACTCCTCTATATTACCTGAAATATAAAACCTGTATCCTACTCAACCCAAGCAAATGTACAGATACTGTATAATCACAAAAGTCAAGGGATGAGGTATAGTCTGGTACATTGGGTCATGAGGCATTAGTTAGAACCATATTTAAATAAGTTACATGAAAAATTCCCAAGTGCAAATATACTAACAAAGTTAGAGAAAAAATATTGTGGTTCTAAAATGCTCCCCCAAAATTAAAGTCATCATCCTATTGCAGTAGAATTCAGAGGAAGAGCAGTAGTATTAATAGTAGCAACAGCAACAAGAAGTAAATTTATATTGAGCATTTACTATGTGTTAGGCACTGTGCTAAGAACTTACAAACACTATTTTATTTAAATCTTGAAGTAATTTTATCTCCATAATTTATGTTTGTCATTACTCTTTCATATTATTGCCCCTAACCTCAAGCAAGCTCCAAGAGAGACCTTCCAAAGAATAATCATCCCTAAGTGCACCCAAATGTAATTTGATTTCACTCTGAAATAGTACATGGTATTGCTACCAGAAACATAGATATATATTATTTTCAGTCCAGCTTCTCTACATTTCTCTGGTTTCTTTGTCAATGAAGCACTGATACAAAGGGAAGAATGCACTGTTAGAATTTTAAAAAGCATTAATAACTGTACACAGAGATAATGAATTATCAAGAGGATGTAATCTCTCGTTCAATGCTTCTATACCAATAAAACAGAACACCTACTTCCTGCACTTCACATGGCACATTGGTCATAACTTCTAAACACTTTGTATGTTAAGGATAGAGAGTTCTGGGTATCATACTCCAGACATGGCTGAATCATATCTGAGGAAGGACATCTCATCTGTACTGTTATTTTCATATGTGAAGAGCAGTCTTCACAGTTTTAAGAATGAAAATTCCATTTGCTACTTGCTATGCATACAGACTTGGAGCAGAAGCCACAGACCTTTAAAAATGCTTACTTGTTTCAAGAAAATACAATGCATTTTCAGAATCCTCAATATTGAACCAGGAAGTATTACAGAAAACACTGTGCCAACAAGAGCCAGGAGAGATTATAAACGGTGTACAGAATAGAAAAACAAAAGCATCCTGACTACCCCTATTGAGTAAACTAACTCATTATTTAGTTTTGAAACATAACTTAGATTTTTTTTCTCTTTGTCTCTGATATAATTTCAAAGTTTGGCAGATAATTGGAGATGAGGAGGGCAGAAAGCATGTGTTGTTCATGGCTGGGGCTCATGGAACTGAGGAGGCAGAGGGACGGTAAGAACAAATTTAACTCCAGATCCTTCTTGGAAAAAAAAAAAAGACAGTTTATTAAATGAGTGTCAGACACAAACCTCTGACATCTCAGAGATCTAAGCAGCTGATATGGCATTTTAAGATGTTAATATACACTGTGAGCTGTTTTTTTTAGATAGTCATTTTAGCCTCCTTTTTCCATTGTCTGTCAAAATAAATGGTGAGTAGCACCAAGCTTTTTGAACAAAAAACCAAAATATGTTGGTTAATTTGCTTAAAAATATGTAACAAAATGCATGTAAAGACCAGTATACGCTGTAGTTACTTGGTAAATATTTTTTGATTGACTTTCCTTCTCAGATTTTCATGAAACTTGGTGTCAATGTGGAGTAGAGATACATGTATTAAAAAGTATGAGCATAATTAGTATGTATATACTAATATTTGGATCTGCTATCATTACCTATTATTTTTCTATTGATTTCATTTTACCTATGCCTATAAAGCTTATGAACTTGAAAAAAGTTACAGGAGGAAAAGCTACTTTTATATGTCCTTGCTTGTTTTTGTTGTTGTTTTTCAGGAAGATTTTTTACTAGCCCCAAAGGTGTGCCTTATTTAAATAATTTAATACTATCCTAGGGCAAGTCAATAGTAAGCAAGTCTGTTTTCTGAAAAATGCCCCAAAATATCAACTTAACATTATGAACTATGATAAGAAACTGGTTAAGTATATGTTAATTTAAAAAATGAAGTTAGGAATCTTATTATAAAATAAAATTAATTTTTAAAATCAACAGTACCTATTTGATTTGTGTGAGTTTGAAAGATAATCTTAAATTTTGAACTAATGTCATTAAATACAAACAATGATTTAAAAATACATTCTATAATTTTATAAAGGTAATTCTAGTTCTTGAGAAAGTCCTAAATCAGAAATTCACTAAAGTTTACAGAGATTGCTTTGCTCATTGGAGCAGTACATGCATTTGGGTCTGTTGCTATTTCCCACAAGTAAAGTGACCACCTAACAGGAAAAATTTAATGATTTATCGAAGAATTGCAAACTTTATTTTGTAAAGAAACTAATAATAAATATTTTTGGATTTGTGGGCTAACTTTCGCAACTATTGAAATCTTTCATTACTGTATCTCACAAGCAGCCATAGAAAATAAATAAATGCATTGCAACAAAACTTTATTTACAAAAACAGCAATGTCTTCACTTGGCCTATGGACCATAGCTTACAAAAAAATGATTAAAATTTAATGATTCTCTTGAAAAAACCAGAGTCTTGGATAACATTTTATTAAAATAACTGTTTTATTTTGGATATTTTAAAGTGTCATGATCAGTCTTTTACACATTCATGGCTTAAAACAGTCATTTAAAATGATTATAAACTTGAGAATGTTTATTTCCCACATGCTTTCATGTCTTTTTAAAATCATCATTATTATTACTGTTTCAGATTTCTAAATTATTTATAACTATTTGACAGAGAAGATCAGTTTTCTTTTACCTTCCAGTGATCTGCTTGATCAATAAACAGCTCAATACAAACCCTGAGGACTGAACCTGCTCTTAGTCTTTAAAACCTTCCTGAAAAGGGTCCTCACCCATGTAAATTATTAAAATGCTGTAGCAAATAGAACAAACTGCTTCACTGTGAATGGTGAAGGTACAATAGTGAGGCTAATTTTAAAATAATCTATGAAGAACAATTTTGGAGAAAGAAAGCTTCATCCTTTACATACACTTTTAAGCCATGTCTTCAGTTTATCCACAGCAGCATACAAACCACAATATATTGACTTTAATGTTTCTGGCTACCTCTCTTTTCCTCTCTTAGATATTGCCAGGAGGTAGAGGATCCTTTATGTGTGTAAAGAGTATGTCTAGAACATTTTACTAGAGTTAGCTAAGAGCTTTAGCTTGCTTAGTAGACACCTAAATCACAGCAGCTTTATCTTCTGCTCCTGCAGACTATGACAATGCTTTCTTTATTATCTTGTTATCATTGAAAGTGTACTTGGCCCACTTACATTAACAGAAACCCATTTTTTTCCCTTTCACTGACAACAGCAAAATAGATCTATTAAAACTTTAAAAGTATAAGTAAAGAAGATCTACCATTTAGCTTGAACTGAGAAAGGCCCACTTTTCACTGCTAATTTAGACTCCCTTTTACTACATCTCATTTACCCTGTATGTTACTGGCAAACAAAAAGATATTGGAGAGCATTTTATGTGTTTCATTTATGGCACAACACATTTCTATATCCAACTCTAAACTACATACCAGAGTGTTAAATCTACTTGACATGAAGCAGTTCATACCTTGATTATTAATCACAACTCTAATTGAAAAGATAACCTATTGCAATTGCAGAACAGTAAGCATATATTTCCTTAATTGTGGAGAAATTACTAAATCCTATTCACCACAGGTGTGTAGGTATATGTTACTGGCATCTGCTGTGAATCACATGAAGTTAATATTTTCATCCTACAGCACCAAAGTGTGTTTATGGAAATAACTGCACACTATACAATTCTGATTGCATGGAGAGAAAAATAGTTATTTCCTATTTTGGAATGCAATTTGGATTGCAATATTTCTTTTTTGTTGCCTCTCATTTGGCAGCTTGTCCTATTAAGTTATCATCCTCAATATGCCATACATAAACTTACATTCATCAATGGTACTTAAGCTTATTAACTAACAACAATTATATTGTCATACAAAGATTATGGTAATAAATACAACTGCATGCTGCAATGTTCCCTTTTTTACAGCACAATGTGTTTTTTGTTGTTAATCATTCATAATATAAACAATCTGTCAGAACTATAAAAATGTCATTGAAGGCAAAGCAACATTTTAATGAAGATGCCCATTCATAGACATGCCTTTATAAACTTTAGCAACCCAGCATGTTCTAACATAAACTCAGACTGAACACAAACTACACAGAAGATTCAGTCATAGTATGCAATTTTACAAATTAAGGTCTGCTATTTATGTAAACCCCATCTCTATGCATTTTTTAAATATGTGATTTTTAGTTATTAGTTCCTACTAAAATATTATTTACCTTCCCCTCAGAAGCAAATAGTAATGTGTTGGACACCTTGGTAGCCCTTCATTTCCCTGTGAAGTCTCCTCCAGACAGGCATCAGCCTTGTGAGTCCAGATCAGCTGAGAGCAGAACAAAGACAAACAAACTCTTGTGCATTACACCATTACCCCAGCAAGTTTGTCAACCATATGGTGAGTCCCTAATCTTCTCTTGACAGCACTCAATATCTGTAACAGGAGGAAGTTTATTTTTTGCTGATGACAAATTCCTGGAGAATTCAGTGGGAATATTCCTGTCCACCACCTAAATGGTTAATGCAATAAGCTGGATTCAGAGTCCAGGGGTGCCATTTCTCGTAGCTTGCATCATCATAGCAGACCCACTAACGCAGACTACTTAAGGCTTACAGATGTTGGTAGCAAAAGTGGCCAAATTTTATATTTTTTAAAAGCAAAATTGGAGAGCTGTTTTATTTAAGGAGGGTAAAACTAGTACATTTGGTGAAAAATGTATACTTCCTTAATCTGATGTAATTCTTCCACCAAATGTATATAAATATAATATGTAGACATAAAAAACAAACACTTTTACTGGAAAGAAAAAAATAAAACACAATAATAATCATTTGCTACTATATTTATAAATAGTAAAGTATATTATTTAAAGTAATGAAAGTCATATTAAAAACTTTTGCCTGAATTAACCATGTTTATTGATATAATTGCAATTCTGCTCTAAACTGCATATATTAACAGAGATTTTATATTCACTGTGTAATGGCTTCATAAACAACATGTTGGGACTGCAGGTGGACTAGAAATCAGGTCTGACCAATACAAAACCCCAGACTTTCTATTCAAGCTTAAGCATGACTCTACCTGAGTTTGCATGAGTTGCATCTCTTTGCATCAGTGTCACTAGGTATAAATTAGAATTGCCACTTCTGTCTCATAATAAGAATAACAATTTAGAGGGTTAAAGATATAAGTTCAGATTTTTGATAAATCCTAGAAGTCTGTGAAGGAAGAAAACACATCTATACTCATATATTTATTTCTCCTATTATATTAAAATTAAAATTGCAAACATTTTATTTTAAAAACTTGTCACTGCTGTGTGGTTCAGATGTTGGGTTGACATGATATTACAATTCTCAGTCTATTTACTATTTTACAACTGCAAAATCCTGCTGACTTTTCACACTTTTGGAATAGCGCAAGGCACATACATGAAAAATAAAACTGCCACTTCTTAAAAAAGAAATTAAGAATGTTAATTCAGAGTATATGTTCCCTAGAATAACTTTTTTTTCATTTTAGGCTGATTTTTTAGTTCTCAATTGATTGAGTTTATTTAATTTATATTTAAAGAAGCTATTTAAAGAAGACTTTTTTTAAGATTATTGAGCATTGCACATTTTTCTTTATATAAGTATTAGTTTTACTTTATTTTTATGTATAGATTTCTACTTATGAATATTTCAGGATAAAGATAAATTTATTATTATGTATTTCTGTCTTGAATATATATGACTTAATTAAAGATTATGTGTAACGTAGTACCTTTCTTCTAAGAGAAAATTCTGCACTTAAAAGAAAAATTATTAACTCTATCCATGTACAAATTAATAGTTGGCATAGATTTTTTATTCCTAAACTGTGGGTTGGTATTGTTATTGTCCCCATTGAATAGTTGAGGATACTGAAGCAGATGGTGGTTAAATAATCTGTCAAGAGTGCACAAATTATATTTGAAAGAGAAGGAACTCAAACCAAGGCCCTCCTGCTCCAATGTTAGTGTTTTATCTCATCCCCTATATTGTCTCTCTGGGCTATTGATCTGGGATATAGAAGAATGGGATGCCATTTCCCCAATATGGGGAAAAGTGTAAGAGAAGCAGACTGCTGAAGGGTAGCACATGGGAAAGGGAGAAAAGAAAGCAAGTGTTTGCATTTGGATATGTTATAGTTGAGGGTCTATTTTTTATAAGTTGAACTGTGTGTTTCCAAAAGATGCAATAGTCTGAACCTCTAGTACTTTGAATGTGGTCTTATTTGAAAATAGAATCTTTGAAGATGATCAAGTTAAGATGAAGTCATCTGGGTGGACCCCAACTCAATATAACTGTGTCCTGGTGAAAAGGGGAAATGTAGTTACAGAGGCATACACACAGGGAAAATGCTATGTGAAGAAAAAGACAGAGGTTAAGATAATGCATCCATGACACCAGAAAATTACATGAAGCTAGAAGGACAGGGAACAGATTGTCCCTCACAGACCTCAAAATGAATCCACCCTGCCAACACTTTAATCACAGACTAATACCTTCCAGAACTGCAAGACAGTACATTTCTGTTGTTTAAGTCACCCAGTGTGGTACTCTGTTATGACACCCAAAGGAAACTAAAGAAGGGCAGATGTTCACCTTTTGAAATGAGTTAAACAGAAAACGTTTTATATATGAATATAAGTTCAGAGGAGAAGCCTGGGCTTGACACTGTTTGAGTAAAAATTATACAATAAAATTGAACAAAATGCTTTCTACTTAAAATAAGACACAGAAATTTACCATTATTTTTATGGATTCTGATTTTTGTATACAAAATTACCTATATATGTACATATATTTCAATGCAAAATTAATCTCCCCATTTTCAAATTAGACCTATTAGATGTTAGCTTAATTTTGGCCTAGCCCACATTTCTGTTATATTACTTTCCCTATAAAACCAACATGAAAACAACTTTGAAAACATATTCCTCTACAAGGTCTGTCTGGAAAAAGTCCAGCCTTTTTTAACATAAGAACAGTTTGGGTAACACTGATGTAACCTGGCAGCCTAGGAGAGTGGACTGGAATGTGCATGCATGAACAATGATGACTTTACTGTACTAGTCAGTGGGGGCAGTAGATGTTGCTGAGTGAGCATGTAAACTGTGTGGCCGCTGCATTCACAGTGAACAAATAAGAGCAATGAATCTGCATCAAATTTGTGTTAATTTTAAACATTCCTCCACAGAAACTATTCAAATAATTCAGAAGGCCACAGCTATGGGCAACTGATTGGCAGCTTCATTATGGTGACACGCCCACTTATGATCACATCGTGTACAGAGTGTTTTGGCAAAACATCAAATCACCCAGGGGACTCAGCCCCTCTACAGCCCAGATTTGGCACCCTGTGACTTCTGGTTTTTCCCAAAACCAAAATTACTTCTGAAAGGGAAGTGATTTCAGACAGTTGATGAGATTCAGGAAAATACAACAGAACAGCTGATGATGATTGGGAGAATTGTGTGAGGTCCCAAAGTGCCTACTTTGAAAGGGACTGAGGTGTCATTGTCCTATGTACAGTGTTTCCTGTATCTTGTATCTTCTGCAATAAATGTCTCTATTTTTTATATTGCATGACTGAATGACTTCTGGACAGACCTAGCATTTGTTGAATACCCACTATGTGCCAGGAATTATGTTGTACAAGTACATGCAGCATCTTTTTTTTTTTATTTTATAATATCCTTTACTAGCAAAAGACAAATCAGAATTTTTACAGCTAACCAAATTGTAAGTGAATGAAAAATATTTATATAGTCATGTGCCATATAACAACATTTCAGTAAATGATGGACTGCATATAGTGTTTTTATAAATTTAGTGTACCCTATGTGTACAGTGTTAATAAAGTCTACAGTAGTGTACAGTAATGTTCTAGGCCTTCCATTCACTCAGTACTCGCTCACTGACTCACCCAGAGCAAATTCCTGTTCTGTAAGCTCCTTTCATGGTAAGTGCTTTCTTTAAACTGGTATATTACTTTTCTATCTTTTATTTGTATTTTTATTGTGCTTTTTAATGTTTAGATATATTTAAATACATAGATACCATAGTATTTCAATTGCCTACATTATTAAGTACAGTAATATGTTGTGCTGGTTGGTAGCTTAGGAGCAATGGGCATTACCCTATGGCCTAACTGTATAATAGGTTATATTATCTAGGTTTGTGTAAGTGCACTCTGATGTCCACACAATGATGACATTGCCTAATGATGCAGATCTCAGGATGCATACTTGTTGTTAAGTGGCACATGACTGTAAGTGTGATGTGAAGTATATGAAATGTTTTCAATAAACTACCTTTTGGGGTGGACTATTTATCATAAAATCTATTATTATTATCAAGAATGTATAAACATAACCAAAATCATAATAGATATGTGTCTATCTTCTGCTATTAGACTGAAAGCAGTGTGTGTGTGCATGTGTGTATATGTATCAATTAGGCTTCTTAGTTGTAATCAATTTTATTTTGGATGATAGAAATAGAAAAGGAGTTTATTAAGTAAATAGTGTATAAGCTATAAGCTACATGAGTCAACAGGAGATCTCTAAAATAAGGTCAATGGAATTTATAGAATTCAACTTACAAAACCATGTGCAGAATTTATCTGGTAAGAAAACTACCACTACCCCTGGTTACTAATCACCAGATATTATAACTTTCTTTGCTGCCACTACTGCATGAGAAAATTGATTCTTTAGGGTTCACTACTGATTCTTGCCACTTAAGAAAGAGACCCATGTTCCCTTTTTATGGTTTTTCTGGGTCCAAATAAGCATTAATGTCACTGTAGAAAACTAGGTCATGCACTTGACTCTGTTACAAGGAAGTCTGCAAAAACAGAAATCTGGCATATTGAGCCAGAATGGTCTTTTACTCCAACAAGATCCTGATGGTGAAATACTCGTGAATATGCAAAAGATATTTAGATGTTTCATGGCCATAAGGAATGACAATGTCCGGTACACTAGCAGAAATTGTGTCATATTTGTCTGTTTATATCAACACCTAACCACATGATACATAAAATATATTAGTCACTTAATTTACTAAAATCAAACAATAAAGAAAATAAAGACTAATAGCACCAGCTAAACCAAATTCACTTTTATTTCTTCATTGAAACTTTAACTAAGACTCACAATTTTGAAGCCATGCCAAATTTTATAGTTGGACTTGTAAGTGTATAGTATCAGTAAGCTGGTTCTGTTTTCTCTAATACTGAACCACTACTTTGGTGGAGATGTATGTTAAAAGTAGTGTTTTTGTTTTTTTTATGAATAATTGTGGCAAATTTATTAGAAATATGTTATTCCCTGGCTCCTGAAGCAAAAATTTCTCACATGAATTCAGTTGTCAGGGATATAAGGCTTAAGTAAAATGAGTGTAATATTATTCACTTGGGATAGAAAGTAATTAATGCATAGATCTGGGATAACATTTTGGCCATACACCCTGAATAACTTACCAATTAAGGAGCAATTCAGTCACCACCCAAACATCATTCATTCATTTATTATTCAGCATACATTCATTGAAGAACTAGTGCAACATTCTGGGCATGCTGTTGGAGCTGAGGGTATATCCTATATAGAAAAGTAAAACAGTGTCACGTTTTCCCCCTTAAAGAGCAAAAAGTAGAGAAATTATACTTACAAAGAAATGCTATTGAGATTCTCAAATGTTGAGCTAATCAGAAGTTATTTTTGTCTAAGTTATCAGGCATGTTTCTGTCACTCCAGATGTAATTGTCAAGTACAGTTTGTGTTGCTTCACTCTTTGCCATATCCTTTCTTTGGCCTTTCCTTCCATATGCTTGTCTCTCTCTCCTGCTTAAGGTTTTCTATTTCTGTTTCCATTTAAAAGAAAAAAAATTTAAATTTAAAAAAATGCCACTTTGCCTGCTATGCACTAAACTGAGTAAGGAGATGATATCCATCAACTTTATCTATGGCACCATTCTTCCTGATAACATACAACATGCTACTAATTTTCAGATGAAGAAAATGCCCTTGCCATGTACCTATGGATATGTAGAGTAATTTTTCCTTTGGTATGTATTTTGTAATGTCTTATGGAACTTTCAAGGAAAGAAAACCTAATCTATCTTTTGTTTTTCTGTCTCCTGAAGGACAAAAGTTTAGAACATTTGTCCAATTGCCCACAGGCTCATTGGTTATCCTCAAGTGGTATCAACTCCTCTTTTAGACTTTACTTTTCCTGGAACAGGATGAACAGAGTCAAAGAACTTGGGGGTAAAATAAACAGACTCACTGTTCATCTGAATATAATGTGTCTAATCTCTCAGGAAGCGGACCATCACAGTAGCATCTGAAATCAGAGGTAGGTGAATGGAAGGTCAAGTAAAAACGCATGTTTTCATGCAGAAGCCAATTCTAGAATTTACCTCACATTATTCCTATAGCCAGTAGTCAATATTGCCAAGTCTTCATTCTTGTTAGCTGACTAGCAATTAGAGGTCAGTTCTATCACAAGCTTGAACAGACCAATGAGTTTGGAGATAATTATCATCTTGTGTGATAGTTTTCAAAGTATAAAAACTATAAGTCCAATCAAACAAAATCAGCACTGGAAGCATCAGAGTTAGGAATTTACAGATATTGTCTATAAACTATTTGAAATATTTCTGTTCTTATTTATTCCAAAGACCAGATGCTGGTTGTGAAAAAAAAAAAAAAGAATGTAATATAATTCAGAATTTTAAGTGTCTGAAGTCACTACCACTTTTGATCCATACCCTATGTGAGGGCAGTAGAGTCTCTCAGACTCCCTCACCCTGGATGCCCAGGCATGGGCTGCTTAGAGATAATAATTAGATTCACATGTGCAGCACATTTGCCATTATATAAGCATTGATGTCATATTTTGGCTAGTAGCTGGCTTTGTCTATTCATGCTATAAAAGAGGAAGAACCCGCATGGGAGTGTTTGGATGGTGGGCAGAGAACAAATGGTGAGTGACGGCAAGCACCAGCAGTTGCCGTGCGGTGGGCAGCAAACAGCAGGGGTGCACATGTGAATGCTGTAATGCCTGCAATAAAGGAAATCTCAGAGCTTCCAACCTTGCCTTGAATATTCTTCCAATTGCTGGACAGAAAGAATCTGCATTGGTTTCCACGACACCCTATTTACCCATATAGCAACTTTAATGTAAATTCCAGGAAAAATATACTCAGTTGCTTTCAGGAGCCTCACGGGTCATGTACATGAGTGAGAAAAGACAATACAGGAACTCTACCAAACTGTAAAACACTCGCTTAACTCTCAGGGGCAACACTGCTCAGTTCTAACAAAACTAGTTGCCATGTGGAAATGAAGGCCTAATGATAGTGGGTCAGCGGTTTTCACATGGTAAATCAGAAATCAGGGTATTTGTGTAAACTCTCAATTTTTAAATTTAAACATAGTTTTTAAACATTGTTAAAACTTTTAAATTATAAAATGTTGGCAATAATTTTAAAATACTTCAGATGTACAAAACAAAACACTAATAAACAAGGTTCTTCTCTACTGACATAAATATGATTTCTTCTTTTTAAAGTGAGACGTGACCGAGATAACAATTTTTGTTTTTTGCTTATTCATAGGTGGGGGTGGGGGAAGCAAAATATCAAAATTGCTTGTGCAGCCACTACAGAAAACAGTATGGAGATTCCTAAAAAATTAAAAACGGAACTGATTCCATTTCTGGGTTATTATCCAAAGAAGTGGAAACCACTAATTTGAAAAGATACTTCTGAGAGAGAAGATGGAGGATGAGTGAGAAGAGGCTGCCCTTGCTTGCTCCCAAGACTGGTCTATACGTTCAGCTGTATGTGGACAGAACACCTGTTAACATCTGGATACTGGTGGGAGTTGAGCCTTGGCGCTACTGGCAGCAGAGGAAGCCACTTTTGAGCAACCTCTCTGGTGAGGTATGCGGAAGAGACATGGAAGAGGAACAAGTTCTGGCTGACTTGGCTCCCAGGGCAGTGGCCAGAGGAGCACACAATTTTCTCAATACCCCTAGGTCTCCCCAGAGAGCAGTCGGTGGTGGAGATCCAGGCTGTGCCTGCCAGCAGAGCCAGGAGTTGGCTGGGTGACATCTGGCTCTGGGAGGCTGGGGGCAGCAATTTGTTTGTTTGTTTGTTTGTTTTGTGGTTTGTTTTTTTTCTCCTCTCATAAAAAATTTATTGATTGTTTTTTGCAGAGAGGGAGGAAAGGCTAGGGGTGGGGTGAGATCCTTGAGGACTGTGCAGGGACTTGCTCAGCCCACACACTCACCTCCAGCCAGCACAGAGGAGCATTCCTGGTCCACCCACACACTGAAGCAGGAGACCACTAGTGGCCTGAGTGCATGCCAGTCAGTGCCACACAATGCCCCATGGCCCACCCACCCACTGGAACAGGGAATAGTTACTGGCCTGTTGGCACACCAGACAGTGCGAGAGAATACCCCTGCCCAGCAGCATGGGAGAATGCTCCTGGCATGCTCCCCAGTGCCCACTCACTGCCCTGGCCGCCCTGCAGGCTGGCAGAAAAAAGTGCACTTCCCATGCTCAACCTGGGTTGCAGCGGAAAGAAGGTGAAATGAACTAGAGGAGCTTTGGAAAACTTTGGATGCTGGTTTTGGAGAAAAAACTGGAGGAGCAGACCAGATCCCAGGGCAGACTCAACCTTAGTGCTACAGGAGAAATCTAATAAGCAGATGACTCTCCTCCAAGAAGCATCAGCCAGAGGCAGCTCAACAACTGTCGGAAGTGGGAAGAGAGACACTCAATCATCTAATTTAAAGGAAAGACCTACCAAAGAGCAACACAACACACAAAGCAAAAATACTACTAGAGAGTACAAATAAAAGGCATAAAGTGCATCCCAAGAGGATCAAGTTAAGGAGATCAAGGAATTCACACCACTGAATAACAGATTCCTACCACAGAAGGTCACTCCTCAAAGGCAGAAAAAAAAAAAAAGCAGATCAATCTAAGAAGCAGAAACAAACAAGATCAGTACCCAAAATGGGGAAGCAGAATAACACCCCACCAAAAGTAAAGGAGGAATTTCCAGAAGGAGGGATAGATGAAATAGAGGCAAGCAAACTATCAGACATGGAATTCAAAACAATAGTAATGAGGAAGCTCAATGAACTCAACAAACTCAAAGAAAACTACAATGAACTCAGGGGAACTACCAAGAACTCCAGGGAAGCTACAATGAACTTACTGAAACTACACCAGCATAAAAAGGGACATAAAAATATCAATGAGAACCAGGAGAAATTAAGAATACAATTTCTGAACTGAAGAAGAGTAAAAAAAATCAAAAGCAGCTTAAATGAAGTAGAGGATTGAATCAGTGAGTTAGAGGACAACATAGAAGAAAATTCCGAGATAATACCACAAAATGAAAAAAGACAGAAAAAGAATGAAGAAGGTTTAAGAGAATAGCAGGACAACATTAAATAAAACAATATCCATATCATAGAGCTTAAAAAAAAAAAAAAAAAGAAGGACATGGGCTAGAAAACCTTATCAAAAAAGTAATGACAGAAAATTTTCTTAACACTACAAGCCAGAATGGCAAAAAATATTTCAAGCAACGAAAAACAAAGGCCTACAATAAAGACTACTCTACTGAGCAAGGCTCACTTTTAAAATGGAACATGATATAAGGAGTTTGTCAGACAAAGGAAGACTAAAAGAATACATCCCCACGAAACCAGCATTGCAAGAGATGCTAAAGGGAATACTTTAAGAAAAAGAAGAAAAAGAGAGAGGGAGAGAAACACAGGGACAAAAGGAAAAATATAAACACCTGTCAATAATAACCTTAAATGTAAATGGATTAAATGCTCAAATTCAAAGACATAATGTAGCAGAATGGATACAAAAACATGACCCACATATATGCTGTATATAAGAGACATTCCTCAAAACAAAAGATTTACAAAGACTGAAAGTAAAGGGATGGAAAAAAGTATTCCAAGCAAATGGACATGAAAGAAAAGCTGTGGTAGCAATACTTATATCAGACAAAAAGATTTTACAGCAAAGGCCATAAAAAGGGACAAAGAAGGACACTTCATAATACTTAAGGGAACAATCCATTAAGAAGATATAACCCCGGTAAACATATATACATACAACATAACAGCACCCAAATATGTAAGAAAATCTTGGAAGACTACAAGAGGATATCAACAGCAACACACTCATAGTAGGGGAGTTTAGCACCCCATTGTCAACAATGGACAGATCTTCAAAGCATTGAAACACCAAGGATATTGAGGCATTGAACAATACTCTAGATCAAATAGACTTAGTTGATATATATAGAACTCCTCACCCCAAAGAAGCAAAAGATAATTATTTTCAAGTGCACATGGAACATTTTCAAAGATAGACCACACGGTAGGACACAAAACAAGCCTCAACAAAATTCAAGAAAATTGAAATTATATCAATTATGTTCTAAGATCGCAATGCCTTGAAACTAGAAATCAACCCCAAGGAAAAATCTCAAAGACATTCAAACTCATGGAGCATGAATAACATGCTATTAAATAATGAATGAGTCAATGATGACATCAAGGAAGATATCAAGAAGTTTCTGAAAACAAATTATAATGAGCACACAACAGCCAAAAAACCTATGGGACACAGCAAAAGCAGTCCTGAGAAAAAAGTTCATAGCAATGGAGGCCTACCTAAAAAGGATAAAAGAATATCAAATAAAAAACCTAACCATAAAGCTACAAGAACTAGAAGAACAACAAATAAATCCCAGAGCGAGTAGAAGAAAGAAAATCATCAAGATCAGAGCAGAATTAAATGACATAGAGACTAAACTAACAATTCAAAAGATCAACATAAGTAGGAGCTGGTTCTTTGAAAAGGTAAACAAAATTGACAAGCCTTTAACCAGGCTCATCAAGAAAAAAAGAGAAAGGATCCAAATAAATAAAATCAGAGATGAAAGAGGAGAAATCACAACCGATACTACAGAAATATAAAGCATTGTAAGAAATTATTACGAACAAATGTATGGCAGGAAATTTGACAACCTAGAGGAAATGGACAAATTCCTGGAAACATATAGTCTTCCAAAACTGAATCAAGAAGGAGCAGAAAGCCTGAATAGACAAATAACAACTAGTGAAATTGAAGCAGTAATCAAAAACCTCCCGGCACACAAAAGCCCTGGACCAGATGGCTTCACAGGTGAATTCTACAAAACATTTAGGAAAAAATAATCTCCTATCCCCCTCAAACTATTCCAAAAAATCCAAGAAGAAGGGAGACTCCCAAACTCGTTCTATTAAGCCAGTATTACCTTAATTCCAAAACCAGGTCAAGACACAACAAAGAAAGAAAACTACAGGCCAATATCACTGATGAACATAGATGCTAAAATCCTCAACAAAATATTAGCAAACCTGATTCAACAACACATTAGAAAGAGCATACACCACGATCAAGTGGGATTCATCCCAGAGATGCAAGGATGGTTTAATATTCAAAAATCAATCAACATAATACACCACATAAACAAAATAAAAGACAAAACCCGCATGATCATATCAATAGATGCGGAAAAAGCATTTGATAAAGTACAACACCCATTTATGATGAAAACTCTCAGCAAAATGGAAGTAGAGGGAGCATACCTCAACATAATGAGGACCATATACTAGAAACCTTAAGCCAACATCATACTCAATGGGCAAAAACTAAAAGCATTCCCCCTGATGTCAGGAACAAGACAAGGATGTACACTCTCCCCACTCCAATTTAACATAGTCTTGGAAGCTCTAGCCACAACAATTAGACAAGAAAGAGATATAAAAGGCATCCAAATTGGAAAAGAGAGAGTAAAACTGTCATTATTTGCAGATGACATGACAGTGTACATAGAAAACACTATAGATTCCACAATAAAACTACTCTACCTAATAAGTGAATTCGGCAAAATAGCAGGGTACAAAGTCAATATTCAGAAATCAAAGGCATTCTGTACACCAAAAATAAAATATCAGAGATAGAAACTAAAAGAAAAATACCATTTACCATAGCAACAAGAAAAATAAAGTACCTAGGAATAAACTTAACCAAGGAGGTAAAAGACCTGTACTCAGAAAACTACATAACATTGAAGAAAGAAATTAAGGAAGATACAAATAAATGGAAGCATATACCGTGTTCATGAATGGGAAGAATCAACATTATTAAAATGTCCATACTACCCAAAGCAATTTATAGATTCAATGCAACCCCTATTAAAATATCAATGACATTTTTCACAGACCAAGAACAAATACTTCAAAAATTTATATGGAACCAAAAAGAGCCTGAATAGCCACAGCAATTTTGAGGAAGAACACAGTAGGAGAAATCACAATACCTGATACCAAACTATACTACAAGGGCACGGTAATCAAAATAGTCTGTTACTGGCATAAGAACAGACATATAGATCAATGGAACAGAATAGAGAGCCCTGAAATAAACCTAGGTTTATATGGTCAACTAATATTTGAAAAAAGGGGAAGAAATAAAATGGAGTAAAAAGAGCCTCTTCAAAAAAATGTGTTGGGAGAACTGGACAGGGACATGCAAAAAAATGAAACTAGACCACCAACTTACACCGTACACCAGAATAAACTCAAGATGGATCAAAGACTTAAATGTAAGCTGTGACACCATAAAAGTCCTAGAGGAAAAAATAGGGAGGAGAATTTCAGATATCCCACATAGCAACATTTTTACTGATATATCTCCTAAGGCAAGGGAAATAAAGGAAAGAATAAACAAATGGGACTACATCAAACTAAAAAGTTTCTGCTCAGCTAAAGAAAACATCAGCAAGATGAAACGGGAACCAACCATAAGGGAAAATATATTTGCCAATGATATCTCAGACAAGGGATTGATCTCCAAAATATATAAAGAGCTTATATGACTCAACACCAAGAAGACAGACAACCCAATTAAAAAATGGGCAAAAGACCTGAAAAACACTTTTCTAAAGAGGACATACAGAGGGTCCATAGACATATGAAGGAATGCTCAACATCACTAGCCATCAGAGAGATGCAAATAAAAACCACAATGAGATACCACCTCACACCAGTCAGAATGGCCTTAATCAACAAGCAAGAAGGGCTTGCGAGGATGTGGAGAAATGAGAACCCTAGTGCACTGTTGGTAGGAATGCAGACTGGTACAGCCACTATGGAAAAACAGTATGAAATTTCCTTAAAAAAACTAAAAATTGAACGATTTTTTGAACCAGAGATTCCACTGCTAGGATTATACCTGAAGAACCCAGAAACACCAATTCAAAAGAACTTACGCACTCTTATCTTCATAGCAGTGGTAGTTACAATAGCCAAGTGCTAGAAACAGCCTAAGTGACATCCGTAGATGAGTGGATTAAAAAACTGTGGTACATTTACACAATGGAATACTATACAGCAGAAAGAAAGAAGGAACTCCTGCCACTTGTGACAACATGGGTGGAACTAGAGAGAATTATGCTTAGTGAAATAAGCCAGCAATGAAAGAAAAATACCATATGATATCACCCGATACAGGAGACTAGTCAACAACACAAATGAATGAAATTGAACAAGGATCAGAGTAACAGTTTTCGGAGGGCAGGGGGGCAGGGAAAGAAGGTGGGTAAGTAGAGGAAGGGTTTAGTAAAGGAACTAGTGTAAATAACCCATGGACATGGACAACAGGGTGAGGATTAACTGTGGGAGAAGGGTGGGTTGGGTGAGGGGGGAGCAATGAGTGAAAAAGTGGGACAACTGTAATAGAAAAACAAAATAAAATTTAAAAAAAAGAAAGAAAAAAAGAAATGATACTTGTATATGAATCCCTATAGTCATTGCAGCATTATTTACATTAGCCAAGATATGGAAGCAACCCAAGTGCTCATGAATAGATGAGTCGGTAAACAAGTTGTGGTAAAAGTCTCACCTTATTTGTGCCAGCCAGGAGCCCCAGTTTTTCCATTCAGTGGAGTCAGCCATGCACTGATGACAGAGCAGAGAGGGGCAGAATAATGTTAGCCAGGTTCAGACTGGAGATGCTGCTTCTGGCCTTGCTCCTACCCACATAGACTTATTCAAATCAAACATCTTCTGTAATATTTTCAAGTAACCCCTCCCGCAATACCTGGACTACCCCGAGTCCAGCAAATGCCACCACCAAGGCAAGTAGCAGTGTTCTGCAGTTAACAGCTATAGTCTCTGCATGATCTCTTCTCTCTTCTACATGTCAACTGTTAAGAGACTTTTGCCAAGCAACATCTATACTTCCACATCTTCTAAACCCAATCCAAATGCCATCTAGAGGTCCAGTGTGACCAGGAAAACACAGGTGTTCATTGAATCTTCTAATTCCACACCCAATTTTATTGATACAGAAAATGTTGAGATCATCAAATTTGATTAGTTTGAAGAGCATGTGCAGTGTTTGGCTAGATAATTAATCGTCGTCGGCAGCCGTCCGTCTCGAGAGACGATGGTGTAGCTTCTTAAGAGTCTATCTGCACCGCCGAGAATGGCTGTGCAGTCCAACTCGGGAGTGACACGGTATCTGTCTCCTCCCATGTTGAATCGACATCTTGCGATGACGCTGGAGTGTCTTCTCCATTGAAGCTGAAGCTACAGAGCCTGGGCAGGGTGATATGGAGGGTCTGCTGTTGCCCATGCAGCAGACCCCCCCTCTCTTCGCAGCTGAAGGATCCAAGGGAAAGACGGAGTCAATACAGCTTGGCTTCAGGTGCGCCGCAGGAGTTGCCGGTGTTGACTACAACGTCAAACCGCCTTAGGGACTCTGGCTCCGGATTTTCTGTCGGGGTTTACTCCCTTAGCCTTTCCCCTGAAGAGGTATGCCGCAAGGCAGCGGAGGTTTTTTGGAGTCAGAGTTTTCCTTCTCTGATGTGCCCTGACTGGAAGATCGAACCAGCGACACTTAGCTCGCAGGCCGACGCTCAATCCACTGAGCCAAACCAGCCAGGGGATAGATAATTAATATCAATATCAAAACTGCTAGCGTTCCCTGTACAAGATCAAGAGAGACACATGCAAAACTAGTTTAGAGATGGTTTCCTTAAATTTGACTAAGCATGGACAGATAAAACTCTACTTTGAAAATAAATAGATTTTATCTTATCTACAGATAAAGGATGGGATTTGGAATACAGTCAGTTTTAATTTGGCTCATTAAAGCCATAAGGCCATAAAACTGGTCGTGCAAAAAGCTTCCAATTTAATGCCAATGTAACTCTAGATAAAGTTTTAAAATAAGCTTATCAGTGTTTTCTTGAGACTCCAGCTTTTTCTACTGAGGCTTTGCATTTGACATTGTATTTGACTTTTTAAGTAGTAATTGATATGTACCCTGGCAAGGATTGATTGAAATTTGTCCTAAATTCAAGCATAACAAGTAAATTCTGCTCGTATATTTATCACTTAATCTTATTCAGAAAGAACACCAGGTTCATTTAGCTAAGCTAATTCCAAAGAGTAACAGTACACTGACCTCAATTGTTTTTAAAATGCTTTTTTCTTTTTTGCTTATGCCAAATATTTTTACAATTTAAAAAGTAATCTGTTTTGAAGATAAAGAAATCTTAAAATTAAAAAGACAAATTATGTGAAGGAGCTGAAACTGGGAATCAGGTGTTTGGGACATGAAGACTGGAAGCTTACCTACAATAAATTCAGAAAAACTTTTATATTCATTCTGTATATACTTAAAAAAAAAAAAAAACTATGAATCAGAATAGCCACATTTGGAATGATTTTGGTTATTGGCCAATATTTTGAGGTAGTTAGAACCTGCTCCTAAGCCTTATACGGGCTTGATTCTGGAAAGTAAATCTTTTCACAATAGCTTCAATACACATAAACCCTTTAAAAAATAGACACTTCCTAAAGTTTTTTTCATGTGGTCACACACTGATGCTTAGATGTTCCAGTATCCAATATGTCCACAGTAGTCCTGATAAACAAAATCATTTTTTTCATCTTTAGAAACCCATCCAAGAACGCCATACCCAACAAAGCTCAAGCTAAGAATGACCATTGCCTTTTATTTCAAACCTGAATGCTGTATATCTATTTTGGATTGTATATCGTGTTTGTATATTTATGCTTTGATTAATAGTAACTCCTCATGTTATGAAATTGATTTACTTTTAACACAAGCTCTAAATGAAAAGAAGTGGCTGAAAGAACAAGAAAATTTTTAAAGGTGTGGTACCTATATAAATATATGCAATGGTATATTACTTAGCCATTAAAAATAATATAATCTTATTTGTAACAATGTGGATAGACTGCAGGGTATTATGCTAAGTGAAATAAATCATTCAGAGAAAAACAAATATCACATGATTTCAGTTACATGTGGAATCTAGAGAACAAAATAAACAAACAAACAAAAAACTGACTAATAGATACAAAGAACAAACTTAGGGTTGCCAGATGGGACGGGAGTTAGAGAAGCTGGGTGAAAAGGGTGAAGGAATTAAGTAGAAATTAGTATTTATAAAATAGCCATGGGATGTCAAGTACAGCATGGGGAATATAGTCATAATATTGTAATAACGGTATGTTGTGCCAGGTGTGTACTAGAATTACTTGGGGAATAACTTTGTAAATTATATAATTGTCTAACCACTATGCTGTACACCTGAAAATAATATAAAATACTATTAAATGTCAACTGAAATTGTTTCCAAACTGGTGTACATATTGGAATCACCTGTAGAGCTTCAAAAAATACTAATGATTTTGGTCCATACCCAGAGATTCTAATTTAATTGACTTGGGATGTGTCCCAAGTTTTGTAACATTTAAAAAGACGCTCCCAGCATCCTAATGTGCATATATAGTTGGGAACCCTTGTGCTAGTTCAACATTATGGTACTTTGGAGGTATTTCCTGAGCATTGGAAATCTTACTAAGCACCTATATCTCTTAGAAGAAACTAAGTGCACAAAGATGATTTTAGGAGACCAGCTTTCCATAGGAGTTATTAGAAAGATTTATAGAAGTAACTATAAATGAAAGATGTTTAAATAATAGTGACCAGGGAATGACAAGCATGTTCCTTAGATGGTAATTCTGAAGAAGTCTTATGTTTTCCAATGAATGTGGAGCCACAAGGCTCTCTTCCTCAAAATGGAGCTTTAGGCTTATCCACATGAATGTGAGAACAAAACATTAATTCCAGCGGATGTACACAATGCACTAAATGTACTGGGAACCACATTACAGCAACCCTATATAAGAATAAAACTGTTGAACAATTGCTTTATAAACAGTGTAACATAAATGTATACAGTAGTCCCCATTTTGGGTGGCTTCACTTTCTGTGGTTTCAGTTACCTGCAGTAAACTGTGGTAAAAGTATTAAATGAAAAATTACAGATATAAACAATGTTTTGAATTGTGCATTGTTCTGTCCCACTCCATCCTATCCACAAAATGAGTCATCCCTTTATCCCCTGTATCCATACTATATACTCTATCTTCCCACTAGTCACTTAGCAGCCCTCTTGGTTTTCAGATCAACTGTTGCAGTATGGGAGTGTTTCTGTCCAAGTAACCCTAATTTTATTTAATAATGGCCTCAAAGTGCAGAAGTAGTGATGCTGGTGAATCAGATATTCCAATGAATATCTGTAAACTACTTTCTTTAAATGAAGAGGTGAATACAAATACAATAAGATATCATGAGAGACAACGTTCACAGAATTTTTATTACAGTATGTTGTTATAATTATTCATTTTATTACTAGTTATTGTCATTGATCTCTTACTCTGCCTAATATATAAATTTAGCATTATCATAAGTGCATATGTATGGGAAAAATATAGTATCTATAGAGTTCAGTACTATCCACAGTTTCAATCATCCACTGGATATTTTGGAACATATCTCTTGAGAATAATGGGGTCTATTGTATTTTACTGTGCTTAGTAAAAATGGAATATTTTTGGTTTTTATTAGTTCAATACCAAGGAAGATGTAATAAGTACTTTTTGGTGTCATGTCACAATTATATTTTCTTTTACACAGCCTGAAGCTCAGTAACTAAGGACACACCTGCTAACAAATGAGGTATTTGATATTATTTCATGATGAGCCATGATTTCATGGCCACTTGAACTAGATAAATTATGAGGGGTATTTTAAGAACTTTTACTTCAGCCAGTAATAGGATACTTACAGGTCAGCCCCCAAAATGTACATATTGAGTAGAACAAAGTTTTTTTAAGTAGCTACTATCAGTTCCAAACTCAACTATAGGTAGCATATATGTTTATTTACATTTTTTAAATTTGAGGGAAAAACATTGAAAAGAATAGTGTAACTCTGTTGCTGTATCTGACACTGACTTTCTTGCCAAGACTTATGTGCCTTTCCCAGGGGTCTACTTCTAAGAGCTATCACTCATTTACAAAAACAAAATTTTGTTCATCATTTAAAACTATACACTATTAAAATAATTTATGAAATTATATACCAAACATAAAGTACTAAAACATTTTGACATGGTGGAAATGTGTGATCTTATCCACACTCAGTAAAGATTTGCCATATGAATGAAAAACTAGGAGTGACCAGAGACATCTGATTTTTGTTTTTATTCTTTCAATTAAATATTA
Source organism: Furipterus horrens (assembly GCF_987537825.1). NCBI lineage: Eukaryota > Metazoa > Chordata > Mammalia > Chiroptera > Furipteridae > Furipterus > Furipterus horrens. The sequence goes on from NW_028327182.1 coordinate 40,860,794, forward strand.
ATTAAACAAATATTTATTGAGAACCTATTGTTAAGTGCAGATGCATACATGGAAATACAGAGACTGAGATGATCTGCCCAAGGGTCAAACTGGAGCAAAAGGCTAAGATACTTGGCCTCTAATTTGAGGGTCAGTACAACAGTTCACTACCGCTACTTGCACTTGCTAAACAATCAACCTCTCAAAGTTGTATTTAAAAATTGAATATACTGCAAAGCTGAAAGAATTTTAAAGTGAATACTTATAAGTCTACAACTTTTATTCTTCCCATAATATTTTTCTCAGTTCCTTTACCATATTTATAATCAACTATCTAAACCTCTATTAATTCTATTCCTCTTATTCAACCTAATTTTTAAATACATTTCAAACTAAATTACAGAGATTAGTATACTTCTCCTCAAATATTTCAGGACATACATCATTAACATTTTACCCATAATGAAATGTATAAAACATAAATGTACATACACTAAATTTTACAAATGTATACACCTTTGTATAATCCTGATTAAGACATAGAACATTATCATCTCTCTAAAGTAGGTTAGCAATCTCTTACTAACAGGTCAGACCTGGCCCTCCAACAGGTTTGTAAATAAATTTTTGTTGAAACATAGCCACATATTTGTTTACATATTGTCTATGGCTTCTTTTGCATTGTAATTGCAGTTTTGGGTAATTGCAAGAGACCACCAGGATTACAAATCTTAAAATATTTACTGTATGGTCTTTTATAGAAAAGGGTTGGTCATGCTGCTTTAGAAAGTTTTCTTGAGGTTCTTTCCAGTTAGTCTTCTAGCTCAAAATTTTCATATAAATGGAATCATACCATATGCACTCTTTTGTGTAAGGCTTCTTTTACACATTTACTGTTTTTGAGATGCACACTTTTTATTGAATATTTCTGTAATATGAATACACCTGTGTTTGCTAATTTTCTACTGATGACAATTGGTCTGTCCAGGTTGACCTATTATAGATAAAGTTGCTATGAACACCCTTATATAAGTTTTCATTTATTTTTCAGAAACATTGAGGTATTGAATTGCTGGCTCAAAGGATAGTGTATGCATAGCTTTATAAGAAATTACATTCTGATTTGCAGAGTGAGAATACAATTTTGTACTTCTACAAACAATATACGAGAGCTCCAATTGCTCTACATCCATGACCACACTTGTTTCTTGTTTGTTTGCTTGTTTAGCTATTCTAATGGATGTGTAGTGGCATCTCCTTTTGGCTTTGATTTGCATTTTCATAACTAAAGGTGTTATAGGACTCCCTCTATGCAGCCTTTAGTGATGTCCCCAATTATAAGAAACATTTCCTCTGAAGTTCCATATATTTCATATGCTTCACTTCATTATTATGGAATTAATAACATACCTTGGTTTATTATAACACAATTCAAAGATTTCAACCTTCAATTTCTTGCTATACAAATTCAATCAACATTTGACTGATACTTTATTAAATGATTGGTTGATTTATCGATGTCTTCACTCATAGAACAAATTTTTATTTATTATATTTTATTTGTTTTGGTTACCGTTGCTGCTGTTCTAGGATCTGGAATTATGACAGTGAATGACACAAAAAAGTAATTGTCCTTAAGAAATGTCTATTCTAGAAAGGAGAAAAAGACATCAAATTTATGACTACATAAACACACACAAAAAAATCCCACACAAGATATTACAGATCATAAATCAATACAGAGAAAATAATCAGACAAGAAAAAATTAGGTGCTTTTTAGGATACTTGTAGTCACATTTGTACTGGAAATTTGGTAGTAGAATTGCCCATGGCCCTTCCAAGATCCACTCTCTCCTATCCTTCCTCACAAAATGTCAGTTTTTTCAGGATTCCCTTTTGCTCATATCAGACAAGGTAAGCCACCCAAATGAAAAAAAGTTTCTAGTTGGACTAAGGTGGTCCCATTCTAGTGAGTATATCAGAAGGCCCATGAGATACTAGGAAATTTGTTGCAGAGTTCTTTCTGGATTGTTAATAAGAGCTTATGTAAACAATTCATTTTTCTTTTACTCTTTGACATGTACAGAATTTAGAACTGCAATATTTCAGCTCTTTCACAACCAGCCTGTGATACATTAAGATGGTTAAATTTCAGACCATCTCTGAAGCATGAGTAGTTCAATTAAATTAAACCTGGAGGCTGATCTTGGACTTTTGATTATATTATTCAATGAATTTAAGCCATTTAAATTGGGTTTTTAATCAGAAAAAATGACTGATATGAACTTATAAGGTGATATGGAGGCAGATACAGGAAGAATCGGGGGAAGAACAATTTAGTCAAGGGGATCAGCCAGTGTAGAAAATCACTGAATGATAACAAAGATGGCATTATCAATAAGCAATGAAGAGAGTACAGTGGGTTTGGGAAGAGTGGCAAAGGAAAAAGTTCCATGGTTCAGGAAGGAGCAAATTAAAGGTACTAAAATGCTTATTTATCAAGAAAACTAATACTTACAAACTGTTTTAATTGTCGAGATTTTTTTTTTGTAATTGAGTAAAAACTATCTTAAAACTATTTTTTGTTGGTTAACAATTGTTGAACAATAGATCGTGAGAGTCTTCGGAGATGCTGATGGAAAGTATAGGAGATAGAAAAGAAACACTTGATGAATAATATGTATGCCAACAATTTTGTAAGAAAATAAAATATGTAGTGACTATTTTAAAAAAGGCAGTTGTCAGGGAGTCAGATTTTTTTCTATTATGGGAAAACAATGACAATTCTAATTAGGCATTAAATTGACATAAAACATGTTTTAAGAATCTCATTCTAGTATTTTTGTGAAGAATATATAATAAGGGTTCAAAGTAAATCTTTATTTCTACAGCACCCAATCCATATTTTTGATGAAAAAATGAATGAATGAATAATATAATTTTCAGATTAAAAAAACTAATAAGTAAAGGAGGTCACTTTATATTGATATACAACATAATCCACAATATAGATACAAAAAAAAAAACATGTTCTAAACATCATGGCATCAAAATATATTTTAAAATGTTACAGTTATGAAGGGTTATTCGCAGAATCTCTCAGTAACTGCAAGAGAAGATATATAAAACTTAGGATCTTAGAAAGCATTTGAAAATATTATTAACTGTGTTGCTTAAAATGAGTAATTTAAACAGAGTAATTTACCTTTCCTGAGTCATATGAAATGTAGAAGTTGTTAGTTTAATGCTATCTTCATAGCTCAATTATAACATTAAGAAACCCATTTTGCTACCCTTTTAGTCTTATTCCAGTTCCAGACAGAATGAGGAAAGGCTACCACAGCTATATTTGTCAAAGCGAAATTTTATACCACACTTCTTAGCAGGGAAGTGGATCACATTGTCACCTCTGGCTCCAAGGAGTCCTGAGGAATGGTTGAACTAGTTTTCCATTCTAAAGTGTCTACCTGGTATATGAATTCACAAGTACATATTCATTATTTATTCCACCTGTTACCAGTAGACAGTCTGCCTGGACTTCCAAGGAGTCTCCATTTATTGGCCAAAATGGTGGCAGGAGGAGGTTCTTATAGCGAGTGTGCAAAATGTTAGCAAGATAATTGGATAATGAAAATCCCTTCCCCTCCTTCTGGTACCAGGTTGGGGGTGGGACCAGAGGAAGGCAGGCATATGCATCATAGGATCTGAAATGGTATGAGGGAAGGGATTGTTAGACCAAAGAGGGCTATCAGAATAGCTTGGGAAAAAAAGAGATTGGTTGGGAGGTGAACCTGCCTGAAGTGTGCAAAAGTTTGGGACGTTGATTGCTCATTTTGAGAAAGCACCTAGTCCATCCAACACTCAAGCTAATGAAATCCAGGGGAACAAAGAAACTCTCTGATTCTTGCTTGTGGCTCACTCTCATGCTGCACTAGACTGTTGTCACCATGGACTGTATAGCCTATAGCCTTCAGGAGGGAATATCTTTCACACTCTCTCTCTCTCTCTCATCTGCCCACCTGGTGATGCATTCCCCAGTGCATTTGCACACTCTGTTCCAGGAGTAAGTTACTCTGTGGCTTCATAGCCACATAGGCTTTTCACAAATGCTCGCACAATCTCCAGGAGGTAAACTGAAATGGACAGAAACTGAGAACAAGCTAAGCTAAACAGATGGGGACTATGGTCACTTAGCAGCCACCTTCTCCAAAGGACTGTACTTTAAATTGGAGCAGGAACTCTAGGTACTGGCTTTTGTCTTGGTCTTGCTGAGATGAGCATAGACAGGAGTCCGCCATTCTGCCAGATTGTGCAGCACCTGAATAAAACCTTTTAACTTTTACCAGCATCTGCCCTCATAAATTTGTTTTTTGTGGCAACAGGCATCTGAACTCCTGGTTTTTTTTTGTTTTGTTTTGTTTTTTTTGGCAATAACACACCTGCATATTTTCAAGCATCTGTAGAACACTATTACAATAACTTTCCATATACCAGACCTTTTCTTTCTACAGTGAAGTATATTTTTTAAATGAAATAAACAAAACTAATAAATAATTTTTTAAAAATCTTAGATTCCCAAGTACCTACAGTTCAAGAAAGGAATATAAACTATCATAAAGTGGTATCTTGCCTATCTTCTAGACCTTTAAGTTTTTTTGAAGTAATAGAAAAAGTTTGAAGGAAACTATCATCTAAAAGTTGCAAGCAGTTATTCTTTAAATTGTGACTTAAATTCACTTTTGTGAAAGCAATTTGAGAGTTCTCCAGTTACACAGGTATAAAGAAAGAAAAGTATTTGTCCATTGGTCTTGGATAAAACAGTTAAGTGACTACTTTCTTAAACTCCAATGTAAAGTGTTCTAGTTTGATAATGTAAATGGCTTTGAGAGGCCAACTGACCACAGCATTAAATGACTTTAATACCTGTTCATTAAAAATTGTGCTATAGGAACCTAGGAAAGTCTCTTCAATACACAAATATACAGTTCTTCAAACCAGTACATGGGAGTGCAAGTAAATTTTGTTTTTGAGAATATAAAAAAAAGATAAAATGGTTGTTTATGCATAACCTGGTGGGACCTGGTTTTCGTTGTTCAATCTATAGTTCATTACCTAATATACGGACATGACAAATTATTTTATTTTAAGACAGAACCTTTAACTCTCTCATGCATAGCTAGAAGTCCAGTGCTTGTAAGAGTGCTGAGCATACAAGCATAACGTGAGCGCTTGATCTGTTAAATTAATAAATAAACAGATGAATGAATTTATAAAAAGTGAGATAGAAAACACCACCTCTCAAAACTAATGTGGTGCAGCCAGAGCTAAAATTAGGAAAAATATGTAATTTTAAAAGCTATAATTGTGGGTCTGGAGTCACCAGGAAGTCGGGAGAAGGCAGAGAGCTTATAGGAAAGCCATTGATTTATTGGAGGAACTCTCCAGTGAAAGGGGAAATCAGCCAGATCAGGACCAATTCCCATCTGAAAAGGGTTCAGATACTGATTTTTAGAGCAACAAACCACACTAGGGGGAAGTGTATGTTGTATAAGTTTCTATCGGTTACTTTCTATATTTTAGTGAGTTCGGTTCCCTTATTGGCTAAGGGGTTTTACCACCCACTTCACCACCTGCCCTGTGTTCTTTCTGCTCCTGGAATGTGTTTTGTCCATTCTCAGTGTTCTGTAACCACTTTTTTTCCTTGTTTTTGTGGTCATTCCCTTCTTTTTTGTCCTTTCCTGTTTTTCTGTTTTGGGTTGTTAATTCTGTTACCTATCAATAATTAATTTAAATTAAAATATATTCACTGGATTAAATCATGTCTATGGAGGAATATTCAAGCTTAACACAAAATTTGATGCAGATTTGTTACTCCACTTACTCAGTCATATTGAATGTGACAGCCACAGAGTACATATGCTAACTCAACAGTGTCTACCACCCCTACTGACTAGTACAGAGAAGTTGTCATTGGTCATACATACACATTCCAGTGCAATCTCCTTGGCTGCCAGGTTATATCGATATCACGCAAATCTTTCTAATTATATTAATAATGGCTGTATTTTTTCTGGATATATATATGAGGGAAAGAGGAGTGCATGGAGATGGAGGTGAGCAAGGTGGGATAAGTGGGGCTGGGAAGAGGCTTTGTTTAGTTCGATGAATGACTTATGCAGTGTGCAGATAATGTTTTATTAAGTTGTACACTTGAGACTTCCGTCCAAGATGGAGGCTTAGACAGACATGCTCGGCCTCCCTCTACAACTAGAGAGGAATACAACTACTTCAAAACAAAAGATAACTAGAAATTCCAGAAAATAAAACTACACGGAAGCCCAACGTATGAAGTTATAAACCAGCGGCGCTCTTTGGGCAGGTAAGAGCGAAAGTAGGTGGTGCTGTTTGCGGTCGCACCAGGGACAGCGGCAGGGAGAGCAATCCCAGCGGCAGGGAGGACAATCCCAGTGGCAGGGAGGACAATCCCGGCTGCAGTCAAACCCCGGTGGCTCGCGACCCCAACGCTGGGAGAAGCAGCCACCACATCGCCTTGAACAGTGAGGCCCAGGGGACGGGAGGACGGATCCCGGTCTCCTAGGGGAATAACTGTGTGAATCCATCTTGGACCCCCGCCCCCACACAAACTGCCACAGGGCTGCGAACTAGGTTGTGGATCGCCACTTGTCGCTGGGCAGTGACAACAAAGCGCAGGTGAGAAAGGTTGCTGGGTTGTGACGAGTACACAGGCACTGCCCCCTATAGCCGGCCCAAGAAAACAAAACGCATCTGTCAAAATGAGGCAGACAACTATAGAAATCCCGGTGGTGCAGCTCACCAGGCAACAGATGAAGAATCTGACAGATGAACAAATAAGAAACCTGTCAGAGGCTCAGTTCAGGGCCATTGTTATCAGGTAGCTTACAGAATTAACAAAAGATCTGGAAAAAGATGAGAAAGAATCGAAAAACACTCATACTGAAAGAAACAAAACCACATACAAGACGGATGGTGAGGAAAAAAAATCCAGAGTTCAAATCAACAAACCAGAACACAGAGAAGGAACAAACAGTCAACCAGTGCAGAGAGAAAAAACGGGAAGCAAGGAAAATGATGAGAGGATCAGAAACCTCTGGGACAGGTATAAAAGGCCCAACATAAGAATCATTGGTTTGCCAGAGGGCGAAGAAGATGAACTAGAAATTGAAAAATTAAGTGAAAATATAATAAAGCAGAACTTCCCAAACTTGGGGAAGGAAATAGATTTACAGGTCCAGGAAGCACAGAGAATTCCAAAAAAACTGGACCCAGGGAGAACCACTGCAAGACACATTATAATCAAAATGTCAAAACTTAAAGATAAAGAGAGAATCTTAAAAGCAGCAAGAGAGAAGAAAAGAATCATGTACAAAGGGGTCCCAATTAGACTATCAGCTGACTTCTCAAGGGAGACCCTGCAGGCAAGAAGGGACTGGCAAGAAATATTCAAAGTAATGAAAATCCAAAACCTACAACCACGAATACTCTATCCAGCGAAATTGTCATTCAGAATAGAAGGACAGAGAAAGTGTTTCCAGGACAAAATAAAACTGAAAGAGTTCATTAGATCCAAACCACTGTTATATGAGATGTTAAAGGGACTGGTTTAGAAAAAGGAGGATCAAAACTATGAACACTAAAATGAAAACTGCAACACAAGAACCAGCAACAGAAGCTAGGGAATTGAAACAAAGGCAAACTAAACAGGCAACGAGAGTGGAAAAAGAACTATAGGTATGATGAGCATATTGGGGGGAAGTCAGCAGGGAGGGGGAAGGGGGAGAGGGAGGGAGATGATATAGGAATTAAGGATCATGGTAGGAGGGAATGGAATAGACAGAGAGAGGTTGAGAAGAACTCCGTCGTCGGCAGCCGTCCGTCTCGAGAGACGATGGTGTAGCTTCTTAAGAGTCTATCTGCACCGCCGAGAATGGCTGTGCAGTCCGACTCGGGAGTGACACGGTATCTGTCTCCTCCCGTGTTGAATCGACATCTTGCGATGGCGCTGGAGTGTCCTCTCCAGTGAAGCTGAAGCTACAGAGCCTGGGCAGGGTGATATGGAGGGTCTGCTGTTGCCCATGCAGCAGACCCCCCCTCTCTTCACAGCTGAAGGGTCCAAGGGAAAGACGGAGTCAATACAGCTTGGCTTCAGGTGCGCCGCAGGAGTTGCCGGTGTTGACTACAACGTCAAACCGCCTTAGGGACTCCGGCTCCGGATTTTCTGTCGGGGTTTACTCCCTTAGCCTTTCCCCTGAAGAGGTATGCCGCAAGGCAGCGGAGGTTTTTTGGAGTCAGAGTTTTCCTTCTCTGATGTGCCCTGACTGGAAGATCGAACCAGCGACACTTAGCTCGCAGGCTGACGCTCAATCCACTGAGCCAAACCAGCCAGGGTTGAGAAGAACTATATGCACAACTAATGGACATGGACTAAAAAGGGGGGACAACTGGAGGAAGGGGGGCCACCGGGTGGAGGGGAGAAGAGGGAAGGAAAATTGGGACAAATGTAACATTATAATCAATAAAACACATTAAAAATAAAAAATAAAAAAATAAGTGAAAAAAAAAAGTTGTACACTTGAAACGTATGGTTTTATGATCCAATGTCACCACAATGTATTCAATTAAAAGTGTTTTTTAAAAATTAAAATTTAATTAACTAATAATCATTCCACCTAAATATTAAAATAGGATATAATATTACATAAAAATAATGTACAGACATGTGAATGAGGTCTTAATGATATGAAAATTTATGCTGTTATAAAAATAAATCTAACAAAAGGATATTTGTTTTTAATTATATTTTATTGATTATGCTATTACAGTTGTCCTGATTTTTTCCCTTTTGCCTCCCTCCATTCAGCACCCTCCCTTCCTTTGGGTAATCTCCCCACCATTGTTCCTGTCCATGGATCATGTACGTCAGTATTTTGGCTGCCCCATTTCCAATACTATACTTTACATCCTATGACTATTCTGTAACAACCTATTTGTACTTCTTAATGCCATCACCTCTTCATACATTCTCCCCCACCCCTTCCCATCTGGCAACCATCAAAATGTGGAGCTTTATTTTAAAGGAAGAAAATAGAGCTAAGTACAAAATATTAATCTTATTTGTGAGAATCCAATTTTTATGTTTTATCACTTTCTGATAAAAGTTTACATAAATTTATGTAAACTTTGTGATTATATAAATGATTAATTTCCTTTAAATTTAGCACAGGAACATGTATTACAAAAATATATTAGAGATATGAGGGGGGACCTAAAAACCCTGGAATTATCTTCTGGAGGGCAAGTTTCTTGTAGTACAGGCTTCCCCTGCTACGTGAGTGTTCTAGAAACCCATCTGTCAGTGTACCAGCTGGTGGTGTTATGAGAGGCTGTGTTTGGTTGTCAGTAAATATTTTTTTGAAGAGTCTTTCAATGTTTGTCCATTTCATGGTAGGTGATGTATGAGTGCACATGCCCACACTGTGCTGAGTGTTCAGCAGTTTTTTTACCAGAAATGGCATGACCGCCATGCCCCACACTCCCTATTCATCTGACCTCACCCCAAGTGACTAATTTTTTGTTTCCCCAGATGAAAAAAACCTCAAAGGAAAATGTCTTGCTGATGTGGAAGAGCTGAAACCAAAAATGATAGAAGCACTAAAGGCAGAAAAATAGACAAGTTAAAAATCTTTGAGCAGTGAAAAAATGTCTTGATAGGTGTATTGCATCAAATGGAGAGTAGTTTAAGGTGACTGAAGTTTAAACATGTAAGAATAAATGCACATTTTTTATAAATAGATTTCTGTTGGGGGGTCCTCCCTTGTAATTTAGACCAACACTCTGATTTATTTTAAAAATATTCTGAGACCACAAAATTTAAGTATTGTATTCAAAGTCACATACTACTAAGAGACAGAGTTGAGATGATATAATTCATTTAATTCAGCAAATAATTTTAAGATATGCCACACATCATGCTAAATGCTTGGAATACAAGTTGTTCCTATTCTCCAGGTAGATAAGATTCTAATCAATAGTTTAGGTAAACAAGTACATCAACATCTGGTATGTGCAAAAATATAGAAAAGATGGTGCAATGGAAAAATAGGCAATGTGTCTTTGGCCTAGGTCAAGTGATTAAAAGATCAATATACAAATAAAGGAATATATTCAATAATATTGCAATAACTATGTATGGTGCCAGAGAACTGCTATAAGTATTGGGGGAACATTTTGTAAACTAGATGATTGTCTGACTGCTATACTATACACCTGAAACTAATACAAAATAACATTGAATGTAAACTATAATTAAAAAATAAAATAAAAATAATAATAATAATAAAACAAGTAAAGGATAACTTAGAGTTACTGAGGCTAATAGCAAGGATATCAGATAGTTTGGTCTGTCTCCTGCTTAACATCAGCATTTCTTTCCAAAAATCAAATGTCCTGATCAAAATATCTAACCAATAACCTCTTTCCATTATTAAATGATATTCTGAAAACTACCCACCCCAAAACTTGTTAACTTACAAAAACAAACATGTATTTCTTCCTCATGCATATTTATGTGTAGACTGTGGTTTGGCTAATCTGGGATTGAATTGGTATGGGTTGGTTTCAGCTGTGGTTGAGGTCCAAAACTTCTCGACGGTCTATCATTGCTTGTACAGAACATCAGCTAAATAGAGGAATGCTATTCTCATGAAGAAAGGCAGCGATGCAAGAGACCAAGCCCAAACACACAAGCTCTCCTATATTCTTTTATGTAATGGTCAGTAAGATGCTGTTAGGTTTGTGCCTGAAAGAAGAGAGGAGTCTGGTGGAACAGTTCAAAGCGTTTATTGAAGGATGTTCAAGTAGGTGGGCTGAGTCAAAGCAGACAAAAGCAGAAAGGGAAGGGGTAGGGGGATTTTTGAGGGCATGGAGCAGGCCCCCAGGGGGGCTGAGTCACCGTGGTGGTCAGTTCCAGAGTCCAGGATGTAGGTAAAACAACAGTGCCCTCTGGTTATGGATGGTTGCTGTGGGAACAGAAAGTCCAGGAGACCTATGGCCCTTGCTCCTGGGAAATGCTCAGTGGTAGAGAAACCAGGTCTCAGCAGGATGCTGGTAGCTAGGCCTCAGTTGCCTTTGACAGTAGGAAACTTTGTGATCAGTTACATGGCCAGTGATGGATACCCTCTTTGTTTTGGCACAGGTGTTGGCTCAGGTCCTGTGAGGCTGCAGGCCACAGTTCCCAAGAACACAGTGACCACTGACCATAGCCTGTTTTGCAAGTCCTGACACAGGTGGCAGGTTTCAGGGTGGGCAACATGGGGTCTCTGGCCCTAACCAATGCAGCCACAAGAGAGTCATGGAAACAAAAGTTTATTATACACAGGTCCTAGAAACAGGAGACATAGCATGCCATGCAGGACTATATGGGGGACCCTGAAGGTGGTCAGGATGCTGAAAGCAGGAACTAAGAAAAAACTGAGGCTAGAGCAGGGCAAAGTTTAGGATTAGCCAGTTTGAATATTTGACAGGCTCTAAACTACAGTAGTTCCTTCTTATCCATCGAAGATATGTTCTAAGAACCCCAGTGTATTCCTAACACCATGGATAGTACTTAACCCTATATGTACTATGTTTTTCCCTATACATATAATATATATCTACAGTAAAGTTTAGTTCATATATCAGGTACAGTAAAAGATTAACAAAAATAACTAATAATAAAATAGAGCAATTATAATATAATGTAATAAATGTTATGTTATTGTGGTCTCTCTCAAAATATCTTAGTAAAGTATTCATCCTTTTTTCTCTTGTTGATATAAGATAATAAAATGCCTTCATGTTGAAATGGGATGAAGTGATTGAGACATTAGTAAGTAAAATATTTACTCGAACACAAGCACAGTGATATTGAGACACTTGTTTCGATAACCAAGAAGGCTGTCCAGTGACAAAGATGGGGAGCATATACAACATGGATACTCTGGACAAGGGGATGATTCTTGTCTCGGGAGGACTGAGTGAGAGGGTATGAGATGTCATCATATAATACCACTCAGAATAGTGTATAGTTAAAAACTTATGAATTGTTTACTTCTGTAAATTTCCAGGTAATCTTTTCAGACCATGATTGACCTGTAATCACAAAAAGTAAAACTGCATATAAGTGGGGACTCTGTATAGGAGTGGTCCCTAGTTGCCTGTTTTCTAGTCTTGGAATGATTAAGGCAGAAGAATATTGCCTCCTAGGATGTAAGAGCCAGACAGAGGTGTTAGGTTCTGGAATGGTGAGTTTGCACATCAAAGGAATGCTCCAGCCTGAGCTCTTTGCTATCTCCAAGACCTCCAAGAACTGGCTATCCTCAGGAGGGGCAGTCTCTCCCTAGCCAGAAAGTTTTAAGATGCAAAAATGTCATAATGTACAGAAATAAAATTATAAACAATACAAAGTACGTTTTAGGTTCTGATTGCCATGCATTTACTATTGTCCCATTGGCCAAAGCAACTCATTTGTCTATGTTTGTATATGATGAGATCCAGATAAAGCTATGGCCCTATACTAGCTAATTAGGATATTGAAAAATCTACTGTACATCTCATCCCAAAATCCTCAAGGAATTTTCTACAATGTAATCAAAACCCAACGATATAACCACATCATAAAATGTAGTTTTGTCAGCTGAACAGAAAAAGGAGATTCAGACAGAGGTAGGGGACCAAAACTGAAAAGTTATTTCCTAGTTACAAAGCTGAAGGAGGATTAGGTGGAATCTGATGGCAGCCTGAACTGAAATTATGACAATGTACTTGAAGAAGGCTAAACCTATTTCAAGATCACACAGGAATTAGAGGCAGGGCTAAAATCAGAGCATTCATTCATTCATTCATTCATTCATTCATTCTAGAAAACTGTATTGATGCTGTCCTAGGCACTGAAGGTACAGAAATAAAAGACATAGCGTTCTGTGAGGAGTTCTTGGTATGGTGAACCAAATTTAGCTCGATTGACTCATTTTAATTTCAGTCTGTTATTGTGATGATTTAGCTCCCCATTATTGAGGGGAAAATGGTTTGTGATTTTGATATCTTGGGTAAAAATTAGACCCTAAAAATCTCTGTCATTCTCTTCAATGTAGTCTCTCCTGGAGCTGTCATTATCCTCTGACCTGCTGGTGGGAAAGATATAGAATAAAAAATAAGCTTCATTCTTTTTGTTGGCTCTACCCTTCCAAATAGGTGGATGGAGTGTAGTAGGATGATTGAGTATCTCCCCCAGTTCTGGCCTTAGCACCAGCACAAACATTTGAAGTCCTTATTTGCTTCATGTATTTTCTTTCTTTTTACTCTTACCATCACTGTTATTACTATATGAATAACAGAAGTAAATGATGGCTTAATTCCAAATGATGGTACTAGGTTATGAAAAGTCTGACCAAAAATTGCATATCTTATGTTGTTAAAATATTAAAAATTAAATGCTGATCTGACTTCATCAGTATTTTTTCCAGATGAATGGGAGAGATGGAGTTTAGTTAGTTTGCTATAAAATCTTGCTGTTCAAGTAATTTATTACTCCCCACTGCTTCTTCCTGAGGTGTCAGAAGTTAAACACAGAAGAGGAGCAGCTATAGTAAAAGCAGCAACAATCGCTCTTTTAGACAAATTAAAACATCCTGCAAATAAAAACACCATTATCCACATGTTCCATGAAACCACCAACACTAACCCACCTGTTCCAAAACACCTGATGTGGCAATTTCAGGACTCCAAAGCTAAAAGGTAAGGGGAAAAATGACAGAGAATCAAAACAGATTAATAAAATAATAAAGCCAAAAACTCTTGTATGGTGAGCCTCTCTGCATCTGCTTGTATATCTGGAGAAGACAGTCAATAATCTACCTGGATTCATCAGGAACTCATTGAACACTTAATAGTAAAGCTAGCCCTAACCACCATCTTATTTCCCCTGGAAGTAAGAGGATTGTAGATCATTCAGTATTAAAGCCACACCATGCCCAATACCCACAGAATTAGAGCAGTGCCCACACATCATTTCTCCACGCAAAACAATCACATGTCATTTCAGTTGGTGGTACTATCTACTATCTACCATCAAAACATTTGCCTCATCTAGCAAACTGCATTCAAGAATGGTGGAGGGGGCAAGAGGATATAGCAAACTGCTGTATTGATTGCTAAATACCATAAAGAATAAATATAAATATTATTTTTCAAAAAATAAGTGTAATATACATTTTCAATGTGCCAAGCACTGTTCTAAGCATTTTATGGGCATTTATGGTCATGTAATTCTCACAATGGCTCAGTGATGCAGGTAAAACTTTGAAGGAAAGTAAGGGAGAGAAAGATCAAGTAACTTCTTGAGGTCACAAAATTTGAAACCATAGCATAATGTTATACAGCTTCCATACCACCAGACTAACCTTCGTTATCATGTAAAACAAGAAAAAAAGTGTTGAAAGGCATTTTGATATTTTTTTACCTGTTTGTCTTTCATTAAGTTTAGGGTTTTATTTCATGTCGGAGACACCAGTGTGTAAGGTCCTATGCAGCAGAGGTTATTAAGATTGCTTGAATTGATTCACTTATTCATCCATCAGATCTTAGTTGATACTCTTATTGCATGGCCTACATTTTTTCAGGGTTTGGAATAAAGCAATGAGCACTACAGTTTCTTTCATTATAGTGGCAAAATTTTAGTGAAGTGTTAGAAGATTAATATAAAAACACAGATATATATTTATGATATTTTAGGAACAAAGGTTAAATAGGATATGGAACAGAGAGCGCTTAAGGGAGTGAGAAGTTTTTTCAGGCCAGGTAATCAGTGGAGACCTCTCTGTGGAGGTACATCTACAGTGACCTAAATTAAAAAAAGCCATGAGCCATGAAAATATCTGAGGGATGAACATTTTAAGCCAAGAAGGAATAAATGTATTGGCTGCAACAAGGGAGTAGGTTTGATAAGTTCAAGGAACAATCAGAAGGGTGGTGTAGCTGGAGAGAAGAAAGAAAGAGCATAAGTAGACAGTGAGATTATGAAGATCATGGTTATATCACATAGGGGACTGTAAACATGGGAAAGGTATCATATTTTACTCTAAATTTTATGGAAAACTCTTGGAAGGATTTGAGTAGCAAAAGGATCTGGCTCAAGTTTAATAAGGTAATTATGGTTGTTATGTAAAGAATAAATTGTAACACATGTCAGTGGATGCAAGGAGAACAATGAAGAGGCTATTGCAAAATCTCAAACCACTGAAGGTAGTGACTTGGTCTGAAGTGGCAAAGATAAATGTAATGAGAAGTGTTGAGAATCAGGATATATTTTAAACATAAAGCTGACAAAATGCTGAGTATAAGAAAAGAAGAAGAGTCAGGAATAACTCCATTATTTTTGGCTTGAGCAACTGGGTGAAATGTAAGCTATATCTTGAAATAGTGAACTCTTGGGAAGATGCAGGTTTACATTTGAGAACATGTATGTGCCTGCGTGGGTGTGTGGAGAATCAATGGTTCTGATTTTGGACATATTTGAGACCCTTGTTAACTTTCTAGAATGTAAGCTCCATGAGTGAAATGACTGTCTATTAACTGTGATAGCACACAGAGAAGTGCCTTGCAATTATTAGCAGCTAAATAAATATTTGTTGTATAAGACAATAAATAAATAAATGTGTGATGAAAATTGGGATGTAGGCAATTGGGTCTAAACATTTGAAATTCAGGGGTTACCTGCATAGGGTTGTTATACATAAAACCACAGGACTGAATGAAATCATGGAAGGAGTCCATATAGATAGAAAAGAGAAAAAAACTCCAAGGACTGCTTCATAGGGCACCCAATTGCATATTTCAACAGAAATAAGAGGACTCCCCAGCAAGAAAACTAAGAATGTTTATTAAGTAAATGGAGAACAAGTAAAGTGCTATTTCTCAGCAGACAAGTGTAGAAGGTATTTCAACTGAGAATTGACTTTTTTATTTAAAAAATGCAGTAGCTATTAAAGATACTCATCTGTAGACATAACTAAGAAAAATTTATTAATATATGCTTTATGATAGGTTACAATTTCATTTTGAAATTACATACAGGACTTTTTTTTCATATTCGGTTTTAAAATGTATGCAATACACTATTGAAAGAGCAATGACTAGAAAACTTTTGTTATTGTCCCTATTCTCTCAAAAGAGCACAAGTCATTTATCTGATTATCTAGCATAGGGTGACCATATTTGTTTTAAAAAATTGTAACACCCTGGCTAGTGTGGCTCAATGGATTAAGTGTTGACCTGTGAACCGAAAGGTCACTGGTTAGATTCCTGGTCAGGGCACATCATTGGGTTTGAGGGTCAGGTCCCTAGTTGAGGGTGTGCGAGAAGCAGCCAATCAATGTATTTCTTGCACATGCACATGTATGTTTTTCTACCTCTCTTTCTCCCTCCCTTCCCTTCTCTCTAAAAACAAATACATAAAATATTTTTTTTAAAGAGAAAAATTGTACCACACTTGAAAGTGAAAGGGGACACCATTTTAAACTACACTAAGGTAACAGGTATTATTTATTATTTTCTCAGAGAAACCAGAATGTATAGTTACCCTGTCATGCTGAGGCCTCAGACACTACATAGAATCATGGTCCAAAAAGACATGAAGCTGTGCATTTTAGTAGGACAAAAATATATGTTCTGTGTGGTCTGCAGTCATCAGACAGCATTCAGTGGACAGAAAATCAGGTTGAAGAACAGCAGGAGGTCCAGCGTTCTGAAGGACAGATTAGGTCTTCAGAAGAGGAAAGAGAGAGGGGCCAACAAAAATAATAACAAATGCTAATGTGTATGTGTGAAAATAAACAATCTTGTGTTAGAGAAAGCAATGACCTTTTAACACTGCTGCCAGAGCTGGTTTCTTTTTCTGATAATTTTTGTTTATCTTTTACCTCCCCTAAAAATGTTACAAGCTCACTTACTTTTCAGAACATTGTACAAGGAGTCCAAATTCCCATTTTCTAGATAGAGCTCTGGGATAAATTACTTATGTGATCTTAAGCAAATCATTAATATTTCATAATTTTAAATCATTTTTGTCCAAACCTCAAAGTAAATAATAATACTATTACTCATACAATTATGGTAAGTATTGGTGACATTATTTATGTGAACTTCATAATTTATAAAGTGCTCTAAAATTAGGAGCTTTAGCATATTCTAAGATGAATATTTTAATATTTTCCACACAAAAGACTAAAAGCATTGCTTGAATATTTGTTAACTCTGCTTCCAGCTGTTCATATTCCCAGTAATTGATAAGAGGAATCCCGGATTAGCTCCCTCTGTGGCTAAAATAGTATGCCATGTGAATTTTCAGAAGTTAGCAATTGAGCTTCCACTTTACTGCAGAATCCTACTCTTTATGGATTTTGAATTTTGAGGTAATAAGCATGTTTCATAATGCCTTGCCTAGTGGTGCTTTAGTACTTCTTGTTACTTTTGCCAACAATATTATTTTCTTATTTTTCTTAATACCTAGTGAACTCTTACTTATGCCTTAAAGCCCGACTAAAATATTATCTTTTATCCTGTTTGGACCTGCATTAGAAACAAGTGCAAGGGCGTACTAAGATTTGGGGTGGGTGCTGCAGAAGGTACCTCAAAGATGCTTATCTTTTCCAATTCTTGTCAGGATGTAGAAGAATTGATACAAGTATATTCTATTGTATCTGGGCACCTTTGACCCTTTCTACGATTGGTCTTTTTGGTCAGGAGTCAGAACACCTGGCTACTGGTTTTGCTCCACAACTTGCTAATTGTTTAGTTATAGGCAAACTACTTAACTACCTCTTTAACAACATGGAGGTAATGGCCCTCTGTTGTCTGTCACAAAATGGATGTAAAGGTCTCTACAAACCTCAAAATGGTTTAAATTATAATCAACTGAAAAAATTTATAGATTATTCATAACTAGTTTTATAAAGTTCCTTACATATTAAAAATGATTCTTTCATTTAATCTTTCAAAAAACCAGAAATAGAGCAGCATATGACTTGCGGAGGAAATGCAATAAGACAATTTTTTAAACTGTTACTAAAAGAAACTTGGCACATCTCTATTAGAAATCCACTTTCTACAAAGTACATACTTCTTTGCCAAAGGCCAACACAGAGAGATTAACTAGCAGATGTGTGAATTTTTACAGCTAGAATGGTGGCAGCTGAGCCAGGCTACATATTTTGCTTAGAGACTGACAGCCAAGAGAAAGGCCACATGAGAAAAATACAGACCTCTACTGAGTATAGGGAAAGTAAAGGTGATGTTGAATTATGAGAAGTGGCTCTGGAGTGAGCAATTTGCCTGTTTTACATGGACATGCTGAAATCATGTTGTAAATAAGTAGAGTACCCAAGCACAAGATGTCTTTGTGAATCTTGAGCACACTTAAGTATCAATTGGCTGTGCAGAGATTGTGTAAAGGAGTAGCAAAAGGACAAAGTGGGTCAAAGGACAAAATATCATAATGTTTATTATGCATTTGGCAAAGACAGACCTTTCTATGCCAGCTGGTCAGATTTAGATGTTTAAAAATGTAGAGCAGAAAAAAGTAGAAGCAACTATCTGTTTAAAACAAGCTCTTCCAAAAGCACAAATACAGGACAGAGGTGAGGGGTTGTAGAAAACACATTGCTGATTTGGGATCACAAGTTAAGAGGTAAGAAGTATATCTTCTGGCACTTGTGGGGGGAGGGGGGGAACACTCAAGGATGACTCTAAGCAGAAAGATGAACTATTGAAAGATGACTGGCTTTGTGGGATTTAAATAAGAGTTTTATTTAACCACATTTGTGATTTGTCTCTTCTTGCTGAAGAAAAACTCAGATGGAGAAGACAAAAATACAGAATATTAACCTCAGAAAGAATGCCTTTGTTTTAACTAAAAATGCATGGAGGTAGGCATAAGAACAAAGGTACCTAATGGTGTTGGGCCACCATCCTTCCTCTAGAAAATACTCTTACTAATGATTATTTCTGATGATCTATTAACTGCATTGTTCAGTCAATTTAATAATTAAAACAAAAATTCTGAGAGATTGAGCATTAGAGGAAAATGTGAGTAGTTTTCATAGTCTTGTTTTCTTTTGGGATGAGATATTTTTTGTTGCCACTTGATTGTTCTTAATCACTTTTCATGGATTCCATAAGTCATATTTTCTCTGAATTCTCTCAGGAAGTACAAAGTTAATGTTCTGCCTCTTGCTTTGAGAATAACTGTATATAAGCTTAAATGTGTTTAAGGTGTTTTGCCAAGAAAATTGTTTAAATGTGTACACACACACACACACACACACACACACACTTTCTGAAGTAAGCTACTAGTTAGGGAAATGCCATTTAACAATGCAAAGGGCTTTGGCTCCATAGCTAGAAGACCAACTGGTCAGCACTTATGCTCAGAAGACCTATCAGAGCCATAGCAGAAGTACTCCTTGCGCACCTTAGAGAAGGGAGATCATTACATTAGCCCCAAGGATGCCTGACCTGACTTCTCTGCTTATCCTTTCTGACTTGCCCAGTTTGTTTGTTTCCTGAAGGTCCCTATGGTTCCAGGTATCTGCTTATTGTATTCTTCTTGCTACCTTCCCCTCTTTGTTAACTTACCTCGCTTGAAGTATTTCATAGGCCTAAGCATTCTAAGCTTGAATAGAGTGAAAATCATGTAGAGAATTGTTAAAATACTGATGACCAGGTTTTATTCTGAAACAACTGAATCAAACCATGGAGTTGGGGAGAACTGTGAAAGTGAATTTAACATACTTGATGATACTCTTCATCTCAACCTGGAGTTCCTTGTCAGCAGGCCCTTATAAGTCCAGAAAACAGATTAACTTCATATCCAGTTACTAAAAATTCCTTATTGTAAGTCTTGGTTTTCTTATATTTAAATGCCAACATATTGCCTATCATTTGGTATTGGTCCAAGAAAAATTTTATGCTATCATTATTATTTCTAAACTATTCACTTTATTTTAGATATCAATCTAGTTATTTTGTTTCTAAAGATCAACAATTAGAATTTTTTAAAGTATATTTTATTGATTATGTTGTTACAGTAGTCCCAGTTTTTTTTCCCTTAACTTCCCTCTGTCCAGCACCGCCCTTCCATCCAGCAATCCCACCCCCTTAGTTCATGTCCATGGGTCATGCATATAAGTTCTTTGGCTTCAAGCTTTACTATATTATTCTTAATTTCCCCCTGTCTATTTAGTACAAACCAATTATGCTTCTTAATCCCTGCACGATTTCTGCATTTCTCCCCTTCCCTCCTCCCAGCTGATAATCCTCCAAATGATTCCCATATCTATGATTCTGTTCCTATTCTGGTTTGCTTTGTTGGATTTTGTTTTGATTTTTTAGATCAGTTGTTAGTTATGAGTTTATTGTCATTGTAGTGTTCATAGTTTTGATCTTTTTCTTAAAGAAGTCCCTTTGACATTTCATATAATAATGGCTTGGTGATGATGAACTCCTTTAGCTTTACCGTGTCTGGGAAGCACTTCATCTGACCTACCATATAAATAATAGCTTTGCTGGATAGAAAAATCTTGGTTGTAAGTCCTTGCTTTTCATCACCTTGAATACTTCTTGCCAATCCCTTCTTGCCTGAAAATTTTTGTTTGAGAAATCAGCTGATAGTCTTATAGGCACCCCTTTGTAGATAACACTCTGCTTTTCTCTTGCTGCTTTAAAGATTCTCTCTTTATCTTTCACCTTCGGCATTTTAATTATGATGTGTCTTGGTATAGTCCTGTTTGGATCTTCTTGTTTGGTACTTTCTGTGCTTCCTGAATGTGTATGTCTATTTCCTTCGCCAAATTTGGGGACTTTTCCTTCATTATTTTCTCACATAAGCTTTCAATTTCTTGTTATTTCTCTTTTCCTTCTGGCTCCCTTGTGGTTCAGATGTTGGCACTTTTAAAGTTATCCCAGAGGTTCCTAAACCTCTCCTCCTTTTTTTTTCAATTCTTGTTTCTCACTCTACTGGTTGACTGTGTTTTTCTTCCTTATGTTCCAAATCATTGATTTGAAACCTGGTTTTCTTCCCTTCACCATTTGTTTTGTGTGGATTTTCCTTTTTTTCATTTAGCATAGCTTTCACTTCTTCCCTTATGCATTTGTCATAATTAAGCATATCTGTCAAGTCTGTGAGCATCTTTATCATCAGTGTTTTGAAACTTTATGTCTGTTAGGTTGACTAGCTCCTCATCTGTAATGTTGGCTATCTTCTCTTCGCTTAGTTCTCCCACTGGAACCTTGATCCATTCTCCCTTTTGGGCCATACTTCTTTGTCTCCTCAACTTGACAGGCTCCTGTTTGTTTGCCTCTGTGTCTTAGGTAGAGCTGTTGCACCTGTGATGTTTAAGGGGAGGAGGCTTAGGTATTCATTAGTACAGTGTGACCTTGTTTCTCCACGTTGTGGCGCTGTATGTGGAGGTTCAAGAGAGAACAATGCTGCCTGCCAAGCACTCACCCTTTTTCAGGCAACTCTCCCACTTCCGCACTGGACTGGCACCCTTCTAGCTGCTGCACCGGCCATCATTCCCAGAGTAGGTGGGTCTGTGGATGTTCTAGGACTGTGGGGGCCCTTTAAACAGGGGGACTCTGCTGAGACCAGCAGTTTCTGCCTCCACCCCAACCCCCATTTGTCTGCCCAGTCAGAAGCAATGGGGCTTGATTTTCCCTGCTGCTGCAACTGTGAGCCATGACGTCTGGTGAGGAGCTGAGAACACTCCCCACATGTCCCTCCTGACTTTTTAAAACATGTGACTGTGCTTTCTGCTGGCCTGCCACTGCCACCGCCACTGCCACCACCACCACACCATGTCCTCTCTGCCCCTCCTACCTGTCTGGGTGAGTATTTCATCTTTATATCTTTGTTTGCTGGACTTCCATGCAGTTTGATGTTCTGGAACTTCTGTTTTTTTCTAGTTTTGAGGTAGTTGTATTCCTTCTTAGTTATGGAGGGAGACATAGCATATCTATCTAGACCTCATCTTGGCCGGAAATCTCTCAGAATTTTTAATGAAATTAATAATAATAATAATAATAATAATAATAATGGTAGACAGCATTTGAGATAAGTACGTGCCATGCACTCTTCAAAGATTTATACATTTAGGTTTTACTTCAAACCTAGGTACAGTTATCATCTTCATTTTACAAATGGAAAAATCAAGTCAGAACATCCTCCCCAAGGTTCTGTAAGTAAGTAGTATCTCATCTGACCTTACTGTTTTCTTAACCATTCTCTATATTAAAGTGAGGGTCATTGTCATAGCACAGAGATAATAAAAGAGAGCATTTTCCCCAAGTTGTCTTTAATGTTTTATAATTTAACAAGTCTCAGGAGTGTGGCCATACTAAATCTTCTTAATAACAGTTCTATCGTAAAATAAGCATAAGTGAAAACACACACAATATAGAAGTTGAATTGTCCTCACTGAAATACAGTGTGACTAAGTAGCATAACCTACTGGGCACTGTGGCTTAAGATGTGAGAGTATGGAACTAGAATCAATATTACATAGGTCCCGATCTTGCCTTTGTCCCTTTCCATAAATATGACTTAATTCAAGACTACTTAATCTCTATAAAGCTCAGTTGCTTCTTCTTAATGTTTTTGTGAAAGTGTATACAAAAGTGCTTAGTAAATTTTCAATAAATGGAAGCCATTATCATTTTCATTATAGTCTCTTTGAAGACCCAGAGGAACTCCTAAGGTGACACTAGCTTCCAATGACACTAAAGAGAGAAACAAAAGAGAGTGTATTGTTATTTATGTATTATATCAAACCCAAAAGAGTTAATAAGGAGGCAGCAGGATGGCAAAAGAGAATATAAAGGACAGAAGGCAACTTATTTATAGTAAAATAAACCTCAGTACCATGTACTTACATTTAGAAATTCTGCATATTTTTTCAGAATGAACTATTTTATTATTAAAAATGTTAATAAGCATTAGAAGGGAAAAATAATGCCCAGTGAAACCTTTAAAGTTTAATTCCATCCAAGTAGATATTACTTGTTTTAGTGATATGATCTTTAATTTTGACAGTTTAATATGTTTCATTCTAAAGAAGATATAGATGAATATTTTAGCAAAGTATTTGCCATGTTATTTACATTCTTTATTCTATTTATATTCTTTGATAACTAGAATTTGATTGGCAGTACTATTAGACATAATACACATTGATGTGTCATTAAGTTGATCATAAAAGTCCTGTTGAAAAATAGTTAAAAGTCACCTGTAAATAAAATATCTAATAATGAAGATGAACACTATTATCATAGAAATTTAATTTACAATTTATTGTAAGTAGTAAGTGTAGAGTAAAAATGTCAAGCATATTAAAATACTGGCCTGACAGGAGCCCTGAGGGAGAAATAGAGGAATGTTCTTTTTTGGTAGCAGATCAAACAATCCAAATAGGACTTGGTCTCCTAAGACTAGAACTGTATTTAAACTATCAGACAATGAACATTTCACAACAACCTCCCTACAGCAAGTAGTATAAATTAATAATTGGTTTTCATATTAACTATTAAAATTCTTGAAGTCAGAACTCAGATCTCCAGTTCACATTTACATAAGTAATTCTGCTATTAATGAATTCTAATTCAAGTAATACAGAAAAAACATGAAGCAATAGAAGAAAATTGGTGACTTCTAGAGATCAATCCCAGAGTTCCTGTTGATTTTGCTTTTCTATATCAAATACTATAGCTTTGTATATTAACACCAATAGAGCCCATTTGAGGCCTCAGTTAATTCCTTCATTTCACAAATAGCTATTTATGGAAGCCACTCTTGAGGAAATTTAAATAAAGATAAATATACAGTCACTCATGAATTATTACTATTTGATGTTAAAGAGTTATGGGGGGAGATTTAATCTATCAGAGAGGTTTGGGGAGACTCCCCTAGAAAGTGATACTTGAGTGATCTGTAAAGAATGTAGGCAATGACTATCAGAGAGAAGAAAATTCAAGTCAATGAACAAAATATAAACACAAGATCCAGAGAGAAAAGAAGCTCGACAAATGCAAGGGGTAGAACAAGGTCAGTGGTCTGGAAGCAGGAAGTGGAAGGGGACATGGTTCAATAAGAGTTAGAAGGCATAGAGGAAGTGGACCACATGGGGAATGGTACAGAAAAAAGACACCATTTAATAATTTTAATAGGTGAGTGAACTGACAAGGTTTGCCTTTTGAGAGAATCTTCAGTCTGCTGATGGGGGAATGGATCTAAGGATGCCAAAATGAAGAGACATTCATTATTTAGAAGGATTTGAAGAAGTCTAAGCAAGAACTAATCATGAATTTGATCCTCATGGTGTTGGAAGCAGAACATTATGCAATGACAGAAATTTTCTAATCTGCACTGGCTAATATAGTAGTCATTAGCAACGTGACTATTCAACATCGAATGTGGCTAGGAACTAAATTTTATTTTACATTAATTATTTCAAAATTACATTTTAAGTCATATCTGGAAGAATAGCCACATATAGCTAGTGATTATATATTGGAAAACAATACTCTCATATATTAAATAATTCTGATACAATCCAATGTACAAAATACTAGTTCAAAATGAGAATAGAAACAAAGATAATTTGAGCAATGTTACTCA
Source organism: Furipterus horrens (assembly GCF_987537825.1). Taxonomy (NCBI): domain Eukaryota; kingdom Metazoa; phylum Chordata; class Mammalia; order Chiroptera; family Furipteridae; genus Furipterus; species Furipterus horrens. The sequence continues at coordinate 40,885,516 of NW_028327182.1, forward strand.
ATTATAATTCAGAAGAGTCAAGGTTTTAATCAAATGTCTTAGTCTCCAGATCCTATTCTCTTTTGCTTTCTTTGTTGTTCTTTCTTCCATAAGAGGTCAAAAGTCAAATATATTTGATCCTTTTATACTTTTAATTAGTTGGCACAACTTTAAGATGTTCATAAGTTGTGGTTTTCTCAGGGATGTCTGGTTTTATTCTAGTTATCCCAGAATAATATTAATTGTATCCCCTAAAAGTCTCAACAGTGTCCTGGTTTGGATGATAAATTATATGGTCATCCCAGCCAACTGCTATAAAGACATCAGATTTATTGCACAAAACATAGCTGAAAAAATAAATAGTGAAAATAAATAGAATATAAGCTCAAATTCCTTGGGGAAATTTTACATTAGAAAGTTTTAAAATATTTAGAGTAAAAAAATATATATATTTCTTGAATAATAAACTGTAACATTGTATGAAGCTGATGGCTCTTAAAAGTATTTAAGTAGTTAAGTTTTGTCAGATTTTCTTTTGTGATGTCAATTAAGAGCCTTTCATTCATTCTTATTTGCCTCACTTTACTGTAAATAACTTATTAACCATCCACTACTTCTCTGACTGATTAAATGGTATAAATATTGAGAAAAGCAATGTGAATGACATAAATACCAAGAATTTTTTAAATGTGAAAATATATGTCTTCTACAAACATATTTAAGAAGCACATAAATAATATCAATTATTAACTAAGATCGGTAGAAATCCTTTATTATCTTTTTTTGTTGTTGTTTAGTTTTTATTTCATAATCACAAATTTAACTCTGCAATCCAGCTAGACTTGGAAGGGGTAAGGAAAATATGGAACCCAATGAACTGTGGTGAGAGCACAAAGATTATAGCACATTCCAAGCAGAGAGGGGTGAAGAGGTACTCTCCTGAGCTACAGAATGAATGGTCTGGTGGTTAAGATAAAACCCACGTCAAATGTATTAGAGTTGTCCACAGTCAGTAATGGTAATCTTCTTGCTGGTCTTGCCATTCCTGGACCCATAGCGCTCCATGCCTGTCACAACACCCATGCCGTCTTTCACCTGGCCAAAAACCACCACATGCTTGCCATCCAGCCACTCGGTCTTGGCCGTGCAGATGAAGAACTGGGAACTGTTTGTGTTGGGTCCAGCATTTGCCATGGACAAGATGCCAGGACCTGTGTGCTTCAGGATGAAATTCTCATCATCGAATTTCTCCCTGTAGATGGACTTGCCGCCTGTGCCATTGTGGCGTGTGAAGTCCCCACCCTGGCACATAAATCCCGGAATAATTCTGTGAAAGCAGGAACCTTTGTAACCAAATCCTTTCTCCCCAGTGCTCAGAACACGAAAGTTTTCTGCCGTCTTTGGGACTTTGTCTACAAACAGCTCAAAGGAGACGCAGCCCAAGGGCTTGCCGTAGACAGAGATGTCAAAGAACATGGTGGGATTGACCATGGCTGGATGCGGGAATATCTGGGGCAGCGTCTGCGGCATCTGCAAGGCGGCTCCTTTATTATCTTAATTCTTATTCTGTCGCTTATTAGTTGACAGTTTCACACAGGAAAAGTAGTAAGTCAAAGAAAGAAAAGGTCAATTTACTGCTGTAAGGACTTATATAATAGACATGCCTATGCCAGAGGTAATCAGAAAAATTAAGACAATTTATAGCAGGAGGGTATAAAATACTGTAGGAAACACTAAAGTGAAAGATGTAAAGCTCTCGCTGAATTTCCCAGGCTAACCACATGTCTGTTCTTCATTGCTTCTTCCTACATTCAGAGCATGGGTAACAATTTTCAATGTGATGGAAAGCATTCAGTGAATTCTGAATTCTGAATCTTTGCTGTCCAAGTTTATTGCTATCATTTGAAAGAAAGTTGAATTTAGCAATTATACAGGAAAGGCTCATTCTCATGCAGACATGGATACTTGAGGAGGCTGTAGTAATCTATAGAACAGTTAGTTATACAAGTTCCCAAATTATGAGGGAGCAGACAATAGAAGAACAAGAGGCAGCAAAGAGGCAATTTAATTCACAGCTGCTTTCCTTGGGAGTTACATTTGCTCATGAGTTACAGGATGTAACAATGAGATAAAGGGCTTCTATGCTTCTATCAAGTGAGGAATACTTTCCTAGGTATCATACAAAACAAAAATTTTTTTTTCCATAAAAACACTAGGAAATATATATAACTCTCCAAACAAGGAATTCAAACACACACACACACACACACACACACACACACACACACACACACATACTGTGTTAAATGAGTCATTTCCTGTGTTTTGTGGATTTTTGCACAAGCTACTCTTACAGCACATAGATTCTCGAAAGTTTCGTGTAAGTCTTACATTGAATTCAACAAAGAACCTGTGAATTGGTGCTCTCTCACTGGATTTGATATGAATTAGTGTGAATTGCAGACTGCTGTGAGGCATAGATCAGCACATCACACATATCCAAGAGTAGAAGAAGAAAATCTTGATGAGAACCAGATCAGAGATTACTGTTATTCATGGCTCTCACTTTTTCTAATGCCCTAGGAAGCAGGGATTTAAAATTACCATGAAATCTACCTTTGCAAACAGTTGTAAATTATACTTACACTTAATTTCATATTTCAAATATTCAGGGTGATTTTAAAATGATTCTGTGCATGTTAGCGATGAGCTTTGAGCTGACAGGGTGAGGCAGAGGTAGGTGTTCATGATCTCTATCAACCTCCCTTAAGGCTCGGACCATGATTCTTCTGTCACCCAGCACTTACCTGTGCTGATTTAGCAATTAAGTACACGTTGTAACTTTGAAGACATGTAACATGGTTCATACAAATATAATAAATGTTAAACACATTCCATTTTTACAGTAACTGAACAATAACAGAATTGGAAAATGTATGTAAAGGGCAGAAATAGAAAATGGCAATTTTAATAAAAATAAAATTTCTTTAGTCATTATAAATTGAATATTTTAAGAAAATTTCAAATTAATGACAAGTTAATAAAATATGCCCTATATTCTATAAAAAACTAATGCTTGTTGGTTTTGAAAATTACTTGATTTTCATAAAAAATTAGTTTGATTTGTAATACGTAACTTTTAAAAATTGTTTTCCTACTTTTGTTTTGCTTTTCTGTATATTTTGTTTGAGTTAGACATTTTCTTTGACATTCACACAGTCAGAAGCTTTGTCTTATGAAAAATGTCAGCTTTGTCTCATTGATTAGCTTACTGTTTTCATGATTATTATTAATGAGAACCTTTATGAACTACACAACTTCTCACATTATTCAGTAGATCACAGTCTCTGGTGAATTTTTGCAAACAGAACATTGTCATATTTAATTTTGGTACTAGCATTTTTGAGGGAAGCTGGTTATAACCCTTTTACAGGTAAGGTGTTTGAGATGTTAACTGCCAGAGAGCAATAGATTATTTGTATGATTCTAAGGGATGCACAAATTCTAACACCTGACAACTTCATTGCCATTGATGTCAAAAGCTCTCTCTCTAAAGTATATGAGTGAGTGGTATAGTATCATCAAGTAATATTTTTGATGTGACCACACAAATTATTGTGACTGTAGAAATAACTATGTGCTTCTATAGGTGAGAAATCTGTGTACGTGGCTCTGAACCTATTAGGGAAGAAGTGGCTCAATCTGAATAATTTCTCATAAAATACTCTAGACGATGGCATTACTGATACTGTCGAGAAGAGACCAATGAGTACCAACCACCACTACTTTTTAATTAGTTTAAAATATGTATCTTATGTATCTAACACAGAAATTGTGTGGGGGAAACTTGGATGTTATATAGTGGAGTTTGCTATTAACTTGATTTGCAACATGAACATCTAATTCTAACCTAAAATCTTATATTAAATGTCTATATTTCCCTGAAAGGTAACCTAACTTTTCAGAGTCTCAGCTTCCTAAACAGTAAAACAAAGTCTTGAATTAGCTGATGGCTGGGAATCAATTCTCCGTGGATCTCTAACATTTCTACATCTTGTGAGTGAAGACACTAACATGATTTATTCCAGGGTGTCTTTTCAATTATGTTTGTATGGGAAACAGCCTTGGAAGACAAGTATAGTATCTCTTTCCAGAGTGATGGTCAGCACACTTAACTGCATATTAATAGTTTTGGGATTCCCTATATTCATAGATCAGCCTGCTATGTGAACAGGTATCACCTGGCCTTGTTAATGTTGTTCTGCAGGAACTAAGGCTCAATGAACTGGCACAAGTCCAGTATTGTCATTATTCTGAGTAATAATATCCTTTGTCTCTGACCTAGGAGTCTTCCTGTCTTTGCCAGCATTCATGAAACTTTGACATGTTAAATAGTTAAATGCAAATCAGTAAATTCTCAGACCAGTCACAGATTTTGACATTGCTCCTTAGCCATCTAATCTCTGTAACTGGACAGTCTAACTTATGTCTTCAGCTCAAGGAAGCTAAATCCTGACCTTTGCTGTAATTTAATTAACCTTTTTTTTTCTTTTCTTTTCTTTTTTTTAATAACTCAGCATCATTTACTTTCAATAGCCCTGCTCTGAAAACTTGTGCTAAAGTTCTAATTAGGAATATGTTAAAAGCTTTAGAGAACTTGAGCAGTGAAAAGATTGTGATGACTTTTAGCATGTGTAATTCAAAATAAAAACAATATTCAACAGCAATGGAAGTTCAATAAAATTCTGATTATATGCATTTCCCCACCTAAATTTATGTGCCTAGTCTGTCTATTGAATAATCCAGAAGCATTAATTCTAAACTTGAACTCTAAGCCTGAACTATTCCCTTTCTGCAGGTATCTATGTTGTTTCTTCTCCCCAGCTTCTTCCTGCCTCTGTTTCACTCCATTATCTCTCTTCTGCCCAGTTAATCTGCTATAAATAAATAGCTTATTTATCACCATTTATCTGAATGTTTTCTCCTTGCTTTTTCCCCCCAGTTTTATTGGGAAATAATAAACCATCATTGTATAAATTTAAGATGTACATCATGATGGTTTTATTTTCATATATTGTGAAATAATTACCACAATAGGTTTAACTAGCATCCCTTTTCTCATATAAATCTAATATAAATAAGTAAAGAAAAAAATTATTGTGATAAGAACTCTTAACATTTACTCTTTTGACTTTTCTATATATCATACAACACTGTTAGCTATAGTCAGCATGTTGTACACTATATCCCTAGTATTTATTTATTTTATAACTAAAATTGTATATTTTTGACCACCTTCCTCCCATTATCTCTCCCCCCACCCTCTGCTTCTGATTGTATTTTTATGAATTTTTTCTTTCAGATTCCATATATAAGTGAGGTCATATAATATTTATATTTTCTATTTGACTTACTTAATATAGAATAATGCCTTCAAGCAAATGGTAGAATTTCCTCATTTTTATGGCTGAATAATATTTTATTATATATCATGTTTTCTTTATCCATTCATCCAGAAATTAACATTTAGGTTGCTTCCATGTATTTTCTATTGTAAATAATTATGCAGTAAACATAAGGATGCAAATATATTTCTGAGTTAATGTTTGTTTACTTTTAACATATCCCCAAAGGTGAAATTTCTGGATCATAGGTTCTATTTTTAATTTTTTCAAAATCCTCCATACTGTTTTCTATAGCAACAATTTACAGTCCCACCAACAGTGCACATAGGTCCCATTTTCTCCACATTTACATCAGCATTTGTTTACTCTTGTCTTTTTGATGATGGTCATTCTAACAGGCATGATGTGATATCTCATTGTGGTTTGAATTTTCATTTCTCTAATGACTAGTGATGTACCTGTTGGTGTTTCACATATTTTCTTTAGAAAAATGTTCATTCAGGTTCTTTACCAATTTTTTAATTGAATTATTTGTTTAATTTTTCCACTGCTATTGAGTGTATGAGTTCATTATGTATTTTGGATATGAACACCTGCTCATCTTTCTTTGTACTGCCCCACTACTCAGTGACACTGAACTCACTGTCTGCCACAACCTACATTTCTTTGAGAAAATGCATAATTCAAGGCTCATCTATCTAAGGAAAGAGGTGCATGTCAGGAACCCCATTTTAAGCAGAAACTCAGGTTATGTTCACTTGTAATTATATTGTTAAGTGAGTGTCATTGGGTACTTAATTATGTATTACCACTGGCATATTGAAAAATTAAAGTCTTTTATACAAAAACGTTCCAGGGTTTTTTACTATTCTCTCATCAATCATTTAGAAGACAATCTTATGATTATCATCATCATATTTTTTAAAAGAAAGAACAAAAAATGACTTTAAGCTTAAGCAAATTCAAGGATTGAGATCAAATATAAAATTTTTTAATAAAACATAATGTGGGATGGAAAAGAAGCCTGAAGGATACTTCTCATTTGTACATGGCTAATAAATATTCCAAAAACAAACAGATTTAGGATACATGAATCAGGGAAGTCATAGATCATATTTTTGGAGGAATAACACTTTATTTAAAGAATAAATTAAAATTTTATATACATGATGACACTAGCCCTCTTCCCATGATTATCCTATTAATTTGGTTCCTTCCTTATCTTTTTTATCTCTTTTTTTTTGAAAAATTCAAAATATTTGATATATTTTCATGAACCTAGAAGTACATCTAATAAAGAGAGCTTTATCCTCACTCTCATCCTTAAGTTTTACATTAATAGCATATAGTGATAGATATGAGAGGCCATTGGTTATGCACACTCATATTATTGGATGTGAGAAAAACAATATAGCTTGTTGAATTAAAGCCTTTTAATTTAATGTTGTGAAATATTTAATTCTCATATCAGATATATGATTCTGCTTTTTACTTGAATAAGATTAAAGATTTAAGGTTGAATGGTAGAGGTAAAAAAGAAAAAAGTAGACCAAAATTCTATATACCTAACATTTTTCTAGTGGAAATAAAATAGACATGCAGATTTTCAAATAAATAAATAAGTACAGTGGGAGTTTAGTATTCATATGATCTATATGTATATATTTATATATACATGATTGGGAAAACTACTTAGTGTCTTTCTCTGCCATGTTACTCTCAGGAAGCCATACTTATTTTTACAGACCCAAAGGGATTATTTCTTCTGGGATATATATTTGGCATATATTCTTTCTCCTTTCCACCTTGGATAAGAAATAGCAGTCTGGCACTTTTGCTTCAGGTTGGTCAGTACAGCTTTATTTTCCAGTCCCATGACCTACCTCTTCAGAATCTAGGTTTTCAGGAAACCACAGAGTCACTCCAATGTCAAGCCATTACCATTTCCTGAATGTTTCCCCTTTCTGAAGCAATACTTGAATTTAAGCAGGAGCCTCTACTTCAGCAGTATCTTCCCAGTCCGTATGAGCCACGTAGATGAAGAAACACAGTCCCCAGTGACTGGCTGGAAAGGACACTAACATTTCTCACTCATCTTTATCTGGTTTTTGACAAAAGGAGCTTGTGGTTGCCAGGAGAAAGGAGATATGGCCAAATTTCATCTTCCTCATCTGACCTTTAATATTATTCTTGTGTTCTAAATTATTAACACCTCATTTAATTATTGTTTTGGTTGATGCAGGTTATATCCATGAAGGCAGAAATCTATTTTTTCTACAACATCTCTAGGGCTTTTCACTGTAGATTTCTCTGTGCTCTCTGTGCTTTAGTCATGAGTATATGTTTCAACATATAGTCTTTTCTATATATCAGCCTTCAGTTCCCACTCAAGTCATCTGACCTGGGCCTTAAGAACTGAAAGTGTTTAACTGCCTAAATAATCACCAGCCTTACAGGTAACACCAGCACCAAGGAATAACAGTGAGCCAACACAGGTGACTGTGCTATTCACTCAACTTTTATTAATGCAGATTCACTCCAGATCCATGCTAACCAAATAATAATGATCACTCAGAAACAATCAGTAATAAAATTACACAAGAGAATTGGGGGATAACAAACCCTAGTTCCAAGAGTCCAGGTCAAGTCCGGCTCTGGGAGGTAACCGGGATTGGTGGTCAACATCTCACAAGGCAGAGTCAGAGGTACAGAAGCATAGCTGAACTCTTTCTTTCCAGAAGCCAAATGCACAGGACATCTCAAAATGCCTTGCTCTCTGAATGCTACATTCACGGTCTGAAATTCTATGCCTTTATGCTTCTTTTGGTTGCAAAGTCATGTTTGATTTTCCACAATTTCTCTTAAGAATGTTTTTCTTAATTTACAAAGGGTCCATAGACACATGAAAAAATGCTCAACATCACTAGCCATCAGAGAGATGCAAATAAAAACCACAATGAGATACCACTTTACACCTGTCAGAATGGTCATCATCAACAAATCAACAAACAACAAGTGCTGGTGAGGATGTGGAGAAATGGGAACCCTACCGCACTGTTGGTGGGAATGCAGACTAGTGCAGCCACTATGGAAAACAGTTTGGAATTTCCTCAAAAAACTAAAAACGGAACTCCCTTTTGAACCAGTGATTCTACTGCTAGGATTATACCCAAAAAACCCTAAAACCCTAATTCAAAAGAACTTATGCACCCCTATGTTCATAGCAGCACTGTTTACAATAGCCAAGTGCTGAAAACAACCTAAGTGCCCATCTGTAGATGAGTGGATTAAAAAACTGTGGTACATTTACGCAATGGAATACTATGCAGCAGAAAGAAAGAAAGAACTTGCCATTTGTGACAACATGGATGGAACTAGAGAGAATTATGCTTAGTTAAATAAGCCAGGCAAAGAAAGAAAAATACCATATGATATCACCTAATACAGGAGATTAAGGAACAACACAAACAAATGAACTAAATAGAACAAGGAACAGAATAACAGTTATTAGGGTGGAAGGGGGAGGGAGAGAAGGGGGATAAATAAGGGAAGGGTTTAGTCAAGGAACATGTATAAACAACTCATGCACATGGACAACGAAGGGGATATGATTGTGGGAGAAGGGTTGGGCTGGGTTGGAGGGAGCAATAGGGGAAAAATGGGACAACTATAACTGAAAAACAAAATTAAATAAATAAATAAATAAAACAAATTTTTGATAAACACATGTTATTTTTCAGTCTCAATGGGCACATATTGTATATATCAGCTCTGATAGGCACATGCTGCTTTGTGCAACCTCAGTAGGCATATGTAGTTTATGTCGCTCCACTGCGTATGCTCTGGGAAGGTGGTGTTACCCCTCAGATAATTATATATTGTCTGCCACACTGTAGTATGCATGCTGAGGTGCTGTGTTACTTATCTGAGTCATTGCTGCACTGTGCATGTGCTAAACATGGCTTCAGGTCCTGCTCTCCACAGCTTTTGATCTTCTGCTTGAATTACCTCTTTGTGTTCTCAAAAAGGAGCACTCTCCTGTTTATTTCTTCACAGGAAATTCCAGGTCTCTGAATCCATTTGGCCCTGAGAGTCCTAGGCACTTGAGCTGACCTACACCTTTGGCCTTACAGGAGGACACTCCTCAGCTTCCCAATGGCTGTCTTATTAAGGACCACCACCCATGGACTCCCAGATGAACATACTGAGGCTATGGAGAGTGAAGCACAAACTTATGAGGCTGTGCTATTGCATGGTGGGTGACCCACACCGTGGTCATTAAGAGCCAAGTGAAAACTTCAAGGTCCCAGGACAAGCCTAAGTGGCTTTATTTATTTTAATATGTGATCCCATTCCACCTTTTGTGTGTGTGTGTGTGTGGCGGGGGGGCAATACCAGATATAGAAAGAGCTCACAGCTTTAAAAAGAGTCACTGTTTTTTGTGTTGGTTTTTTTTGCTGAAAATAACTTAAAATATCTGTCAGCCTATTTAGGATTGCATGGCTCCAGATTTAACTTATTAACTGTGATTCTGACCTTAAGTTACTCCCTTAACTTTGAATAAAAATAGCAACTCCTTCTACTTTCAAGTTACTTCTAAAGATCAGATTTCCCAGATTCAAAGACATGTAATACTTCCTTTCAAGAAATTCACCATAAAGGTAGGAGGATGAAAACCCTACAATCTAAGTAAATTGCACTGTTCTGACTTCCCAAATCAGGTTAATTTCCAAATCTTGACAAATCCACTCTCTTAAAACTTTCTAATTTTCTCATACTTCTCATCATTCCTGTGACCTCATTGCAGCCTTCAGGTCACCTTTTCTCCTAACTTAAAATATTTCTAACTGCTTTCGATACCTTGTTCCTTTCCTGACCATCTTCTCTGCAGAGTGACCCTCATATAAAATACAAACATATCACTCACCAGTTTCCCAATGCCCTTAACATGATGTGCAGTTTCTGTAACATGGTTTAGGGTCTCTTTATGACTGAACCCCACACTCTCTCCAATCTTCCCCATATTGGTCTAACCAAAAACCATTTTTATCAGCACAAGAACAGAGGGAGTTGTTTCATATAGGAGCAAGAGCCTTAACAAAATTGAAGAAACATAACAGGGTTTAGTTTGGCAGAGGTCAATAAGCAATGCATCTTTGTGATTAGAGGAAACAGATGAAGGAATGATGAAAAAGAAGAGGAGACCAGAGAAGCTGAGCCCAGATTGTGAGAGGCTTGAGTCATATTAGTGAAAAGTGTAGACTTCCCTGTAAGCTGTGGAGAGTCCTCTCCCATAATTTTCTAGGACTCTGGTTGCAAGACATACACACAGACATAGAGATCTGTGTCCATCTGAGTAGTCACAGTTTAATAAAATTCTCTATAAAACAGATTAGAGCTGAACAAAGGCAACGTAGTGGAAATGAAAGGAATGTAAAAGATTCAATAGGCATTTTGAAAATTAGGGAATTAGGAAAAACAAAGTATCAACAATGACACAAGGGTACTATTTTGGGTGACTGTTGATAAAAGTAGTGAACAAAGGGATTTTGCAGACATCAAAGTTAAACTCTTTTATTTTTTTCTGAAAGCACTCTAAAAACTGTAAACACCATGCTGTATAAGATATCATCATCATTGTTATCAAGTAGTGCTATGTTAATAACCTTTGGGGTCTAGAGGTTGAATTATGGGCTACTTCTGGACTTGAAAGAAACTACATCCTAGATAGCCCAAATGGATATTACCTATTCTGCTTTAAGAACCTCCAGGGATGAACTACCAGAAAAAGCCTGACAAAGTCCCACTTTCTAGTAACTAAACATCGTTCCAGACACCTTATCCATGTCTTCACCCCTCAATGTGTACAGAGTCCACTTGGGCAATTTGAAAAAAGATTTGTGATGTTCTAATAGAAGTGAATAATAATTTTTAGAGGTCTTTAAAATTCAAACGTAGGAAAAAAGTAAGTCTTCTGTTTGATCACAAAAGCTGTAAATATACAAAAAAAAAAGGTGTGTCTTAGCATTACAATAACTTCTGTTTTCATTGGAAATCTGAACTGACTTTAAGCATCTACTGTTAAGTCTAGGCTAATATTTTAGAAAGCCTTAACAAATTCAAAAAAATGAAATTATATCAAGCATCTTCTCAGATCACAATGGCTTAAAACTGGAAATAAACCTTAAGGAAAAAACTCAAAAATATTCAAACTCATGGAGAATTAATAACATGCTACTAAATAATGAATAGGTTAACAATAACATCAAGAAAAAAATCAAAAAGTTTCTGGAAACAAATGATAATGAACACACAACAACCCAAAACCTACAGGATACAGCGAAAGCAGTCCTGTGAGGAAAGTTCATAGCAATACACGCCTACCTAAAAAGAATAGAAGAATCTTCAATGCAAATTCTAACATACAGCTAAAAGTACTAGAAGAACAACAACAAACAAAGCCCAGAAAAGTAGAAAGAAGGAAATCATCAAGATCAGAGCAGAATTAAATGACATAGAGACTAACAAATAATTCAAAAGATCAATAAAACCAAGAGCTGGTTCTTTGAAAAGATAAACAAAATTGACAAGCCTTTAACCAAGTTCATCAATAAAAAAAGAGAGAAGACCCAAATAAATAAAATCAGAAATGAGACTCGGGAAGATGGCAGAGGAGTGAGGGGAGGCTGCACTTTCAGGCTCCTGAGACCCATCTGCAGTTTGGGCTATTTGCAGACAGAACATCTTCAGTGAGCAGCTGGACACTGGTGGGAGTCGAGCCTTGGCACTGCTGGATTAGAGAAAAACCATCTGGGAACAACCTGTTTAGTGAGGATAGCAGAGGAAAAGGGGACAAAACGGGATTCCTGATTGGGGTGGCTGCCCGAGCTGCGGCTGGAAATACACAAAGGTTTTTTGGTGACCACAGGCTTCCCCAGAGAGGAATCGGGAGGAGAGCAGATCTCTGCCCGCTGGCAGAGACTGGACTCGACCAGGTGGCATTGGCGCTGAAGGACAGGAGACAGCATGCTGCCAGGCAAGTGAGAACATAATTCTCCTTTATATTTTTCTCTAGTGGACTGCAGAAAGGGGAGGAAAGTTTGGGGGTGGTAGGCCATTCTTGAGGAGCGCAGGCGCAGAGGTGCGTTCATCCACTCCCCAACCCTACCCTTGGGTCGCGGGGGGCGCGCATAGGGAAGTGCCCTCATTCACTGGCCCAGGTGCGCGGGGCCATGAGTCCAGGTGCCCCTCGGACACACCCCAAAAGACATAAAATCAGTGACCCAACGGGCACAGGGAGGGCCCACTGAACACGCAGAGGACTGTGCACAGACACCCCTAGCCAGCTCCAGTGGGTGCCAGGCCCCAGGCCAGAAAGTAGGCCACTAGCTCAGGCTCTGCTTGTGACCGCCCAGACAGGTGAGGGAAGGCAGGCAGCTGTGGCACCGGAGCAGCAGGCAGGTGGCAGCGACTCACAGATGCTCACTTCCACTGTGCACAAGTGTCCAGGGCCCTGCCCTAAGAGGAGAGAGACCAACTCCCAGAGCTCGGCTCAGCAAGACTAAGGGCACGGGGCACAAGCACGAAAACACCTCTACCTGGCTAGAATAGGCACCAATCGCGGGGCAAGCTCTCAGGCCGCCCACACGTGCAGGGGCGCACGCGAAAGGACACCTCAGTGCGAGCTCGAAAACACCTCAGCCCGGCTACAATAGGCGCCAATTGTGAAGCAAGCTGTCAGGCCGCACTGCTCATGCAGGGGCGTGCGCACAAGGACACCTCACCTGGCTCCAACAGGCAGCAAGAAAGTGCGCCATGCCAGACACCTCAGGCGCACACCATTGCTGCAAGGAACAAGAACCTCTGAACCACCACACTAGACCAGCTGCGGACACAGAAAAAGAAGACGACACACCAAGGCTAAACTGAGTAAAAACATTCCTTTTCTTTTTTCTTTCTTTCTTTTTCTTTTTTTCTCTTTTTCTTTCTTTTTTTCCTTTTTTTAATTTTTTTTATTTTTTCTTTTTCCTTTTTTTCTTTCTTCTCTCTTTTCTTTCTTTCTTCTTTTCTTCATTTTTCTTTTTCTTTCTTTTCTTTTTTATCCCTTCCTTAAAAAAAGGAAAAGGGAAGGAGAGAATAGGAGGGGAAGAAAAAATAAAAGAAAAACAAACTATATCTCTAAAGCATTTCATAAAACCTCTCCTTCTCATCCTTTCTCTTTAATCATTGTCTATTTGTTTGTGTGTCTAGTTTAGCCCCCCTATCACTCTAAATAATAGAATATAATTACTATATAAACCCAATACAATACAATCCCACATTCTTACTATATTCTGCATTTTTCCATCCTTTTCTTCTATTTTTATTAACATACAATGTAAATTTTACCTACTGGCTTCAATAGTCTCAACTATTATTAATCTATCATGCCCTCTATCAGAAATAATATTTTTCCTCCGTAAAAACAACTCTTATCTATTCTTCTTATAGTATAAAAGCTCTAATCTCTTTACATTTATATTAATACTGTCTCATTGGCTGACGATAGCAGGATAGAGGTTGGGGGATAATTTTGAGGGTGTGGGTCTCCTGCCTGGGCTGTGTGTTTATGTTTTTAACAGCATATCCACAAAAGAACTCAAGACAAAGTGGATAGAGTGACTCTCAACCAACTAGCCAGAAGGAAGATCCTGCCAAAGAACATCTGAGATATAACCAGACAGCATAAACAAACAACATAAAAGATAACCCAAGAACATCAGGCTCAGGATATCAAAGAGACTGCACCACTGAAACCTCCAGATCTCCCATAAAGAATCTGACATCACAAAGGTGGGAAGTAGAAGCAGACCATCCCCCCCCAAAAATAAATAAATAAAAATAAACAAGAAGAATCCAACATGGTAAGACGCAAAAATAACTCTTCAATGAGAAGAAAAGAGGAATCCTCAGAAAGAGAGGTAGATGAAATAGACATAGCCCAAATGTCAGACATGGAATTCAAAACAATGGTGGTAAAGAAGCTTAATATACACGACAACCTTAAAAACAACTATGACAACCTCCAAGGAAGTTACCAGCAGCTCCAAGAAAATTGCAGTAAACTTGCAGAGAACTACACCAGCATAAAAAAAGACATAGAAACTATTAACAAGAACCAGGAAGAAATAAAGAATTCAATCTCTGAACTGAAAAACACAGTAGAATCAGTCAAAAGCAGACCAAACGAAACAGAGGATCAGATTCGGCAGCTGTCCGTCTCGAGAGACGATGGTGTAGCTTCTTAAGAGTCTATCTGCACCGCCGAGAATGGCTGTGCAGTCCAACTCGGGAGTGACACAGTATCTGTCTCCTCCCGTGTTGAATCGACATCTTGTGATGACGCTGGAGTGTCCTCTCCAGTGAAGCTGAAGCTACAGAGCCTGGGCAGGGTGATATGGAGGGTCTGCTGTTGCCCGTGCAGCAGACCCCCCCTCTCTTCGCAGCTGAAGGGTCCAAGGGAAAGACGGAGTCAATACAGCTTGGCTTCAGGTGCGCCGCAGGAGTTGCCGGTGTTGACTACAACGTCAAACCGCCTTAGGGACTCCGGCTCCGGATTTTCTGTCGGGGTTTACTCCCTTAGCCTTTCCCCTGAAGAGGTATGCCGCAAGGCAGCGGAGGTTTTTTGGAGTCAGAGTTTTCCTTCTCTGATAGAGGATCAGATTAGTGAGTTAGAAAATAATGTAGAGAAAAACTCCCAGATTATACAGCAAAATGAAAAAAGATTGAAAAATATGAACAAGATATAAGGGAATTACAGGATAGCAAGAGAAGAAATAATATCAGAATCATCGGAATTAGAGACGGAGAAGAAAAGGAGCACGGAATTGAAAAACTGATAGGAAAAATAGTGACAGAAAATTTTCCGAACGTGATGAGAGAAAAAGTTATACAAGTTCAGGAAGCACAGAGAGTTCCAATGAAGAGGAACCCCCAAAAACCCACTCCAAGGCACATCATAATTAAAATGGCAACATTCCAAGACAAAGAGAGAATCCAAAAAGCAGCAAGAGAAAAACAGCAAATAACATACAAGGGAGCTCCGATAAGGCTATCAACTGATTTATCAACAGAAAGATTACAAGCCAGAAGGGAATGGTCAAAAATATTTCAAGCAATGAAAAACAAAGGCCTACAACCAAGAATACTCTACCCAGAAAGGCTCTCATTCAAAATAGAAGGTGAAATAAAGAGTTTCTCAGACAAAGGAAGACTAAAAGAATACATCTCCACAAAACCAGCATTGCAAGAGATGCTAAAGGGAGTGTTCTAAGAAAAAAGAAGAAAAAAAAAAGAGAGAGAGGAACAGAGCTACAAAGGGAAATGAATAAATACACATCAATAATAACCTTAAATGTAAATGGATTAAATGCTCCAATTAAAAGACATAGGGTTATGGAATGGATAAGAAAACAGGACCCAAATATTTGCTGTCTACAAGAAACACACCTCAAAACAAAAGATTCACACAGATTGAAAGTAAAGGGATATAAAAAAATATTCCAAGCAAACGGACCGGAAAAAAAAAGCCAGGGTAGCATTCCTCATATCAGACAAAATGGATTTCAAAGCAAGGGCAATAAAAATAGACAAAGAAGGATATTTCATAATACTTAAAGGAAAAATCCATCAATAAGATATAACACTGATAAACATATATGCACCCAACATAGGAGCACCCAAATACATCAAGCAAATACTAGAAGACCACAAGAAGGATATTAACAACAACACCCTCATAGTAGGGGACTTCAACACTCCATTATCAACAATAGACAGATCATCAAAGAAAAGAAACACCAAGGATATATAGGCATTGAACAACAAACTAAACCACATGGACCTAACTGATATATATAGAACTTTCCACTCCAAAGAAGCAAAATGTACATTCTTTTCAAGTGCATATGGGACATTTTCAAAGACCGACCACATGATAGGACACAAAACAAGCCTCAACAAATGCAAGAAAACTGAAATCATATCAAGCATCTTTTCAGACCACAATGCCTTGAAACTAAAAATCAACCTCAGAGAAAAAAATCAAAGACACCCAAACTCATGGAGATTGAATAACATGCTATTAAATAATGAATGGGTTAACAATGACATCGAAGAAGAAATCAAGAAATTTCTAGAAACTAATGATAATGAGCACACAACAGCCCAAAACCTGTGGGACACAGCAAAAGCAGTCCTGAGAGGGAAGTTCATAGCAATACAGGCATATCTGAAAAGATTGAAGATTCTCAAATAAAAAACCTAACCATAAATCTACAAGAACTAGAACAATAACAACAAACAAAGCCTAGGGCAAGAAGATGGAACGAAATCATCAAGATAAGAGCAGAACTAAATGACATGAAGACTAAACAAACAATCCAAAAGATCAACAAAAGAAGGAGCTGGTTCTTTGAAAAAATAAACAAAATCGACAAGCCTCATCAAGAGGCTCATCAAGAAAAAAAGAGAGAAGACCCAAATAAACAAAACTAGAAATGAAAAGGAGAAATCACGACTGATACCTCAGAAATACAAACAATTATAAGAAATTACTACAAACAACTATATGGCAAGAAATTTGACAACCTAGTAGAAATGGACAGATTTCTAGAAACATATAACCTTCCAAAACTGAATCAAGAAGAAGTGGAAAGTCTCAAGAAACCAATAACAAAGAAGGAAATTGAAACAGTAATCAAAAATCTCCCTGCACACAAAAGCCCTGGACCGGATGGATTCACAGGTGAATTCTACAAAACATTTAAGGAGGAACTAATTCCTACCCTCCTCAAACTATTCTGAAAAATCCAAGAAGAGGGGAGAATCCCAAACTTTTTCTATGCAGTCAGTATTATCCTAATGCCAAATCAGGTAAAGACACAACAAAGAAAGAAAACTACAGGCCAATATCACTGATGAAAATAGATGCTAACATCCTAAATAAAATATTGGCAAACAGGATCCAGCAATACATCAAAAAGATCATACATCACGATCAAGTTCGATTCATCCCCGGGATGCAAGGATGGTTTAATATTCGCAAATCAATAAATATAATACATCACCTAAACAAAATGAAAGACAAAAATCACATGATCATATCAATAGATGCAGAAAAAGCTTTTGAAAAAGTACAACACCCATTTATGATGAAAACACTCAGCAAAATGGGAATAGAGGGAGCATACCTTAACATAATCAAGACTATATATGAGAAGCCTGAGGCCAACAGCATACTCAATGGACAAAAATTAAAAGCATTCCCCCTGAATTCAGGGACTACACAAGGTTGTCCAGTCTCTCCACTCCTATTCAACATAGTGTTGGAAGTCCTAGCCACAACAATCAGACAAGAAAAAGAAATTAAAAAAATCCAAATTGGGAAAGAAGAAGTAAAACTATCATTATATGCAGATGACATGATAGTATACCTAGAAGATCCTATAAACTCCACTGAAAGACTACTCGATATAATAAGTGTATTTGGCAAAATCGCAGGGTACAAAATAAATATACAGAAATCTAAGGCATTTCTGTACACCAACAATAAAATATCAGAGACAGAGACAAAAAAGAAAATACCATTTACCATAGCAACAAGAAAAATAAAGTACCTAGAAATAAACTTAACCAAAGAGATAAAAGACCTGTACTCTGAAAATTACATAACATTGAAATAAGAAATTAAGGAAGATACAAATAAATGGAAGCAAATAACATGTGCTTGGATGGGAAGAATCAACATCATCAAAATGGCCATACTACCCAAAGCAATTTACAGATTCAATGCAAGCCCTATTAAAACACCAATGACATATTTCTCAGACCTAGAACAAATACTCCATAAATTCATATGGAACCAAAAAAGACCCAGAATAGCAAAAGCAATCTTGAGACAGAAGAACACAGTAGGAGGAATCACAACACCAGATATCAAACAATACTACAAAGCAACTGTGATCAAAACAGTCTGGTACTGGCATAAGAACAGACATATAGATCAGTGTAACAGAATTGAGAACCCAGAAATAAACCCAGGTCTATATGGTGAGCTAATATTTGACAAAGTGGGAAGGAACATAAAATGGAGTGAAAACAACCTCTTTAACAAATGGTGCTGGGAGAACTGGACTGGGACATGCAAAAAAATGAAACTAGACCACCAACTTACACCATACACTAGAATAAACTCAAAATGGATCAAAGACTTAAATGTAAGCCATGACACCATAAAAGTCCTAGAGGAAAACATAGGCAAGAAAATTTCAGATATCTCACGTAACAATTTCTTCACGGATCCATCTCCTAAAGCAAGAGAAATAAAGAAAAAAATAAACAAATGGAATTACATCAAACTAAAGAATCTCTGCTCAGCAAAAGAAAATATCAGCAAGATGAAAAGGAAACTAACAATATGGGAAAACATATATGCCAATGACATCACAGACAGAGGATTGATTTCCAAAATATATAAAAAGCTTATACGACTCAACATCAAGAAAAAAAACAACCCAATTAAGAAATGGCCAAAGGATCTGAACAAACACTTCTCCAAAGAGGACATACAGATGGTCCATAGACACATGAAAAAATGCTCAACATCATTAGCCATCAGGGAGATGCAAATAAAAACCACAATGAGATACCATTTTACACCAGTCAGAATGGCCATCATCAACAAATCAACAAACAACAAGTGCTGGCGAGGATGTGGAGAAACAGGAACCCTACTGCACGGTTGGTGGGAATGCAGACTAGTGCAGCCACTGTGGAAAACAGTATGGAATTACCTCCAAAAACTAAAAATGGAACTGCCTTTTGAACCAGTGATTCCACTACTAGGATTATACCCGAAGATTCTTGAAACACCAATTCAAAAGAACTTATGCACCCCTATGTTCATAGCAGCCCTGTTTACAATAGCTAAGTGCTGAAAACAGCCTAAGTGCCCATCTGTAGATGAGTGGATCAAAAAACTGTGGTACATTTACACAATGGAATACTATGCAGCAGAAAGAAAGAAGGAACTCCCTCCATTTTCAACAATATGAATGGAACTAGAGAGAATTATGCTTAGTGAAATAAGCCAGGCAAAGAAAGAAAAATACCATATGATATCACCTAATACAGGAAACTAAGGAACAACACAAACAAAAGAACTAAATAGAACAAAGAGCAGAATAGCAGTCAATGGGGGGGGGGGGCGCGGATAAGTAAGGGAAGGGTTTAGTCAAAGAACATGTATAAATGACTCATGGATACAGACAACGGGGAGGGATATGATTGCAGGAGAGGGGGTGGGCTGGGGGGAGGAGAGAAATGGGGGAAAATGGGACAACTGTAATTGAAAAACCAAAAAAAATAAAATAAAAATCAGAAATGAAAGAGGAGAAATCACAACCGATACCAAAGCAATACAAAGGATGTAAGAAATTATTACAAAAACCTGTATCATAAGAAATTTGACAACCTGGATGAAATGGACAAATTTCTAGACACATATAATCTTCCAAAAATGAATTTAAAAGAAGCAGAAAGCCTGAATAGACCAATAACAACTAGAGAAATTGAAACAGTAATCAAAAAACTCCCAGCTCACAGAAGTCCTGGACCGGATGGCTTCACAGGTGAATTTTACAAAACATTTAGGGAAGAACTAATTCCTATCCTTCTCAAACTTTTTCAAAAAATGCAAGAAGAGGGAACTCTCCCAATTCATTCTATGAAGCCATTATTACGCTAAATCCAAAACCAGGTCAAGACACAACAAAGAAAGAAAACTACAGGCCAATATTGATGATAAACATAGATACTAAAATCCTCTACAAAATATTGACCAATAAGATCCAGAGACACATTAAAAAGATCATACACAATGATCAAGTGGGATTCATCTTAGGGATGCAAGGGTGGTTTAATATTTGCAAATCAATAAATGTAAAACATCACATAAACAAAATGAAAGACAAAAAGCCACATGATCACATCAATAGATGCAGAAAAAGCATTTGATAAGTACAACACCCACTTGTGATGAAAACACTCAGCAAAATAGGAATAGAGGGAGCATACCTCAACATAGTAAGACCATATATGAGAAATCTGAAGCCGACATCATTCTCAATGGGCAAAACCTGAAAGCATTTCCCCTGAGGTCAGGAAGAAGACAAGGATGTCCACTCTCCCCACTCCTATTCAACATAATCTTGGAAGTTCTAGCCATAGCAGTCAGACAAGAAAGAGAAATAGAAGGCATCCAAATTGGAAAAGAGGAAGTAAAACTCTTATTATTTGCAGACGACATGATAGTGTACATAGAAAACCCTATAGACTCCACAAAAAAACTACTCGACTTAATAAGTGAATCTGGCAAAATTGCAAGGTACAAAGTCAGTATTCATATATTGAAGGCATTCCTATACAGCAACAATAAAATCAAAGAGATAGAAACTACAAAAAAAAATCCTATTTACTGTAACAACAAGAAAAATAAAGTACTTAGGAATAAACTTAACCAAGGAGGTAAAAGACCTGTACTCAGAAAACTACATAACACTGAAGAAAGAAATTAAGTAAGATACAAATAAATGGAAGCAAATACCGTGTTCATGGATGGAAAGAATCAACATCATTAAAATGTCTATACTACCCAAAGCAATATATAGATTCAATGCAATCTCTATTAAAATACCAGTGACATATTTTACAGAACTAGAACAAATACTTCAAAAATTTATATGGAACCAAAAAAAAAAAAAAAAAATACCCAATAGCCACAGCAATCTTGAGGAAGAAGAACACAGTAGGAGGAATCACAATACCTGATACCAAACTATATTACAAGGCCACGGTAATCAAAACAGTCTGGTACTGGCATAAGAACAGACATATAAATCAATAGAACAAAATAGAGAGCCCAGGAATAAACCAAGGTATATATGGTCAACTAATATTTGACATGGGTGAAGGAACATAAAATGGAGTGAAAAGAGCCTCTTAAACAAATAACGTTAGGAGAACTGGATAGGGACATGCAAAAAAAAATGAAACTAGACCACTAACTTACACCATACACCAGAATAAACTCAAGATGGATCAAAGACTTAAATGTAAGCCGTGATACCATAAAAGTCCTAATGGAAAACATATGCAGGAAAATTTCAGATATCCCATGTAGCAACATTTTCACTGGTATATCTCCTAAGGCAAGGGAAATAAAGGAAAGAATAAACAAATGGGAATACATCAAACTAAAGAGTTTCTGCTCAGCAAAAGAAAACATCAGCAAGATGAAAAGAGAACTAACCATATAAGAAAATATATTTTCCAATGATACTTCAGATAAGGGATTGATCTCCAAAATATATAAAGAACTTATACAACTCAACACCAAAAAAATAGACAACCCAATTAAAAAATGGGTGAGGGACCTGAACAAACATGTTTCCAAAGAGGACATACAGAGGGTCCGCAGACATATGGAAGAATGCTCAACATCACTAGCCATCAGAGAGATGCAAATAAAAACCACAATGAGATACCACATCACACCAGTCAGAATGGCCATCATCAACAAATCAACAAACAACATATGCTGGTGAAGATGCAGAGAAAAAGGAACCCTGCTACACTGCTTGTGAGCATGGAGACTGGTACAGTCACTATGGAAAACAGTATGGAATTTTCTTAAAAAACTAAAAATGGAACTGCCTTTTGAACCAGCAATTCCATTGCTATGATTATATCCAAAGAATCTTGAAACACCAACTCAAAAGAACCTATGTACCCCTATGTTCATAGCAACACGATTTACAACAGCCAAGTGCTGGAAACAACCTAAGTGCCTATCTGTAGATGATTGGATCAAAAAACGGTGGTACATTTACACAATGGAGTACTATGTAGCAGATAGAAAGGAGGAACTTCTACCATTTGCAACAACATGAATGGAACTAGAGGGAATTATGTTTAGTGAAATAATCCAGGCAATGAAAGAAAAATAACTTCTGTTATCACCTATTACAGGAAACTAATGAACAACACAAACAAATGAGCAAAATTGAACCACAGGTATGTAAAGAAGGTGTAGACTAACAGTGACAAGGGGGAAGGGGAGCGGGAGAGAAAGGGGTAAGAATGGGAAGGGTCTAGTGAAAGAACATGTATAAATGGCCCATGGACATGGACAACTGGGTAGTGACTGACTGTGGGAGAATGGGTGGGCAGTGTGCAGGAAAGCAATAGGAAAAATGTGGGAAAACTGTAATAGAAAACAAAGAAACAAAAATTTATAGTGGGGGGAAAAAAGAAAAATAATAAATTAGTAAATGAGCCAGCAAACCACCACCCCCAAAAAAACTCACATTTAGGACCGTGAACAAAAGAAATTGTAGATTATGGTAATGCAATTTTAGTGAATATTAGAAAGACAAGGGTTTTCTTCACACTGTATATATTTCTCCCTACCTGATCTCTCCAGAATTTGGCATTCTGAAGAAGTGATTAATGATATATGGGTCTTTTCATAAAACTAATAAGACCAGTTGTTAATAGATGTTTTGTTGAGCAAGACTTTGAATGGAATGTCATGCCTAAAGGAGACATGCTTGGGCTCTGGTTTTTACCAAAAAGCCCTGAGAAACTGGGATTGACTTTCGAAGGTAACAAAAGCCCACGAGAAAAAAGAACTGGTACCTTGGTCGGTTGTGCGGTCCATGGCAATCTTTCCAGGGAAGGAATGAAGGTTGCTTTCCTGAAAGATGGCTAGAAGGGACCTAAAAGCATAATGGAAAACCCAAAGGACTTGGAAAAGACAGGTGTTTACAGGTAAGGCTGGATGGCAGGTATGCGGCTCAGCTTCTGTGCCCTAAAGGGCAGACTGAAAGTCACCCTAAAGGTTCCTTGTGTAAGTTCCAGCAAAGCAGAACCAAAAATCCTAAGTGATCATTTGCTGCTCTTGTTGTGTTTATGCAAATGAACAGGATAAACTAAAAATGGACTTAATGCAGTGCTTTTAATGAAAAGAAGGATACTCTCATGGAGAAAAATTGCAATTCAAGAAAAACCACAATGCTCAGTGGTAAACTATAAAGTAGTGCAACTAACTGTCTTTAAAGTTTATTTTCATTAAAGTTTTTTTTTTTCATTTGAAAGTTAAACTAGGTCTGTGACATCATCAAAGATGCTTAATTTACAGGCAAGAAGAATGTCAAATGCCTTGCAACTAGATGTCTTTCCAATAAGAGTCTTACAGATATAGAGACTGGTTTGTGGGTTATGTTGCATAAGTTAACATGTGTGTTCTGTTTTCATAGGGCATAAGCCTATGATCTCATGACATAAGTGATTGTCTGTATGTATAGTCCTCACTTAATCCTGTCTGTATTGCTGCCTCCTGACACTCAAATGTTTGGCTGAACTAAGTGGTTGGGTTGGAGAAACAGGGGGTGGTCTGTGGGCTTCACTTTAAAACTGGTTTCTCTTTTCTATCCAAAAGGCTTGGATGGAAAGCGCCCATAGGTCTGGGGGTGGGGGGGACTAAAATATCCCCCTCAACCCAAACTAAGTATAATGGGCAAAAGGGTTTTGGACAGGTATGACATGCCTTGCACACCTTCCTCCAAAGAAGCCTTTTTTTTTCCTAATATGGGACATTGAAAAATCAATCTTTGCCTTTTGTCATCTAGTGGTTGTGGTTTTAATGATGCCTTTTAACCCTGTTGCAAAATCTGTTGCAACAGAATACAACAAGGATGTGAGCTTGTTAAACTGAGTGTGCCGTTGTCCGGAGACAGCCAACTGACCTGGAGTCTGCACGATCCTTCCCCATGTGGGAAGACCACCCTCCCCTGCACACCCGCATACTTATTAGGGATTTCTGGACCCATGGGTAAGTAGGGCGATGACCATGTCCAGTTTGAAGCAGTTAGAGGAGCACGAGACCTTCAACCACTGTCTTTTATAAAATTATCAAGTATCTTAAGTCTGAGAGGGGAAAATTATTACTTTTTATTGTTACAAAAAATTAATTAATTAAATAATTAAAAAGAATATAGGAAAGGGTGAAGCCAAAGAACTTGTATGCATGACCCATGAACATGAACTAAGGGGGCTGGGACTGCTAGGGGAATGCAGGTACTGGGCAGAGGGGAGCAAAGGGGGAAAATTGGAACTATGTAACAACAAAATCAATAAAATATACCAAAAAAATGCTGTAGGTATTGTGCATGCTCTCACATTAACACAAAACTTTTGCAGAAGTTTCCCCTGGAAACCCAGACACATTCTTTCTGTCTCTCTGGCTCTATTCCTGTCTCTCTCTTTCATAGATACACACATGCACACACAAACACAGAAGTTGTCTTTATTAAATTTCATTTTTTGTAGATAGATCGGTCTTAATAAATGGAATATTGTTTATACTAAAAATGTTTCACCCATTAAAAAGGTATTCAGTGGTAATGGATTAGCTCAATCAATATTTATCAAATGCAAATTCAAGGGGGATAATTGGGGAATGCAAACAACTAGAAGGGAGAAGAAAGCAGTGTGTCTTTGTTCTTTCTGTGAGGCTGGAGATTCAAAGTGAAAGAATACAGCTCACCAACCCTCAACATTTTGAAATACAAAACCAGTATTGACTACTGCATCATTCTGAGTAATCATTCACAAACCTTTTCACTTCTGCTTATTTTTGTGTTGTCATTAGAACATGGAAGTGCTTTTTAATTTAAAAGAACTTTCAAAAAAAGAGGGACTTTAAATTTGGTCCAGACTGACATTATTTTTATTGGAATAATAAGTCTAAACAGTACTTCTATAACCCAGGTTTCTGTGAGTATGCAGCACTTCAGTTGAAGAAAGATTATTTCATTTTTATCTTTTTTGAAATACCAGAAAAAAGGCTTAGGCACACTCACATTTCCTTTGCAGGTAAATCTGTATTCATCTTAGGTTAACTGGTTACCACTACTCACTTTCAACTAATGTTTCCATATTTTTTTCTCATAGTTCTATGTCTACTTTTATTTCAGAATGAATCATTTGTGGTTATTTGACTTTTTAAGCCTAATGGATTATCAGTGAATATCCAAACTATATTTGCATTATCCAATAAACAATCCTTTCAAAGTGTCAAGATTTTCATTTTACACATGTAGTTTGGTGCCCTGTCATATGTTGGCAGGGGATATCTTCTTGGCTTATTCATGAAAAAGTCAGTGATGGGTGTGCCCACAAACATTATTGCTGACATTTTTATTCAGCTTATTTTAATCAAAAATTAATACTACTCTGAGAGTTAGAAGAAAATATGATGGGCAGCAGGCTCCTCAATCTTCTGGATATTGTTCTGGCTTAAATTTCTGAATATGGCTCTATATAAATAAAAGTTTAATAATTTCAGCAAAGAAAAATACTGTTCTCTAGATAAAGTAATATAGACTGAAATTCCTGCTTACCTAAAACTTGTTAGTGTGAAAAAGAGAAATAACAAAAAACGATAAAAGTATCGCTTATGTTATAAAGTGTTCTAAAGATTTAAGCAGTGGAGTATCATGGGAAGCATTAATAAGAACATGAAAAAGAAAGGCAAATAATAGCACTGAGAACACAATTTTCATTGAGTTAAATCTGAAACTTGTTTTTGACTAACTTTTGGCATGTGAATCCAAAAATGACCCCAGTTTTTCTCTATCACATCAGCTTTTTAAGGTACAGAATACCCTCCCTTTGTCCCAAAAATTATACAAAATATACATATGAAGGAAAATAAATAAAAATTTACCTGGTAGACTGTTTAGAGTTATTTTATTCAAATAAAGGCTATGTATTGTTACTGTATGCCAAATTGTGTACAAGTAGTAAAGTTTTGCTACCAAACATACATATTAAGGTATTCTACCTTTTCAAACAGCAAGCTAGGAAATGCTAAAATGAAATACTTGAAACAGTCTCCTTAATTTGGCAAAGTTTTAACAAATTTCTTCACAAGACCCAGTTTTATGTGCAGAGGTAGGAATATAATGTTCTTTCTGTCAAAAAGCAGCTCATGTAGAATGTTTGGATCACCAGGTATGAGATCAGATATTGGAGGCCAATTCAACCCCACCCAATGCTTCTCACAAGTGCTGCTGTCCCACATACACAGAAAACAGCGATACTTGATGTATGTGTTTTACTGACCAAGAAAGAAGCAGACCACTTTAAGGTCAACACAGATGATCCAATTGTGCTTGTGATATTGCAACAGATCAATGACTCTCTTTATGTCTTCATATTCTTCACAAACACAAACTGAAAGGCCAATTGAAACTGCACACCAAATAAATTGCCATTGTGGAGGAGGACACACTTCAAGCTCCACTTTGAGCTATCGATGAACAGTAGCCATTCAGTTCAGTTATAGATTGGAATTCCCAATTCCTCCATTAAACCGTGTATGTTATGGCAAAACACAAAGCCACCATCACTTCAAAAGTACTGCAGAAATGCACTTTCTCTTGATCAAGAGTAGGATGCCTTCACTCCTTTTTCAAGCAATCTTGATGCTAGGAGTTCTGAAGCCTTTTTGGATAGTCTCAAATCTCGTGCCAAATCATTCAACTCATGCTGATCAAATCCCATGAACTGAGTCATCTTCAATTTCAAAATCTTTATCATTTTTGTCACTTAGTTCTTCACCATACTCCTGTTTTTCAAAAGAGTGTAGTTCAATGAAAACTGGCACTTGGATTTCAGCTGAATGAGGCACTGGATGTATAGCTGTTGGTAGAGTAGGATACTCTATTTTACATTTATTTTTTGTGTTATATCCTGACGTTTTCACTAAACAAAGTAACAGTCACTTGAATGATCTCTGGGCTCTCGCCAAACCATAGGTATACCAAATGGCAATTTATTACATGTTCTATTCATCCACATCCGTAAACTCTCGACACACTGCACACCTTGTGAGGGGCCCAAGACTTATCTTGATCACCAAGTTTTACTTTAAAACATGCAAAATAAGCTTGCCTGACAAATGCGCTGATGTTTGTCCTTTGACTGAGAATGGGAAACTGCCACAGATATAACAAAATGAATCAGGGTTCTTTAGACCCTTAGGATGAGAAATAGCAGAGGCAGACATGATCTGAAGGAAAGGAAATAACTACGTATGTAAATAAAAAAATAAATTCTGCTAACTCCTTGTATACAAACAAGAACTCGGACTACACTTAGGAATATGATTCATTATGTAGAGCAGCACACAACCTCTCACCACACTGTCTCATGTGTAACTGAATAGCCTAGACAAGTATTAACCTGTTGCTGGTCTCCAAGGTCATTCTCATCCTTACCCACTTCAGTGAGGTTTGCTCTCAGCCAATAGGTGAGCACTAGTGCTTTCCTTGATCCAGGCTCAATCCAGCCTAGAGTGGTCACATTAAGATAAGCTGCAGAAAAAAACTTGACGTGATAGAAGAAACCTAACTGCAGTTTTGAAATCAGCATGCCTATTTAAGTCTAAAACAGCTGAAAAATCAAACTCAATAGGAATTATGTTTAAAATTGTTCCCCTGTGTAGTTAATCATTAAAAGATAACAAGAACAAATTAAGTTACAGTTACGAAAAGGGCAAGGTATTATTTCTAAATTTTAGATGACATTCACTTTGGTGGGCATAGGTGTAAATTATTCATCAGAGGAAGATTTTTCTACTGAGATCCCATCTTTTATTTTTAAAAGAGATTGTCCTTAGAATTTATTTACCTCACCATAAGTTGTAGACTTTACCTGCTAATGTTTGTTTTTATATATTTAGATTTAAATTTGTAAAAATCTATGTAGAGAAAAGCATGAGGTACCGAGTATTTAATCATCTCTTCTCAACCTGATTAATTCCTTACAATAATCCTTTAGATTCTAACAAGATACATTGGTCATGGGATTTTTGAATGGCATGTGTGTGTATGTGTTGTTGAATTTAAGTTTCAATTTTTTTTAATGAATAAAAATAGTTTGAATTTGCTTCGATGACTATTTTTGGATTGTCTTTTATTTTTCTTCTTCCATTCAGTGAGAAGGGTTCTTGTTTCATTGAGTTAATCCTCTTTGCTTCTTCCAGTTTCCCATTTACTCTTCTTAGTGATGGGAATGGGGGATGGGAGGGCATTGTTGAAATATTTATTTGGTGGTCAAGTTTGAGAGGTAAAGCAATACCAGAATAGTGTGCCTCTATTCTTTTTTATTCATCTACTCAGGGCATAAAAAAATCAAATCTTAGTAGTAAGTACTTACATTGCACTAAACAGATCAATCTCTTTTCCATTAGATTTTTCACATGAGACATGAACTCAACTGTAATTGATTTCAAAGTCATGTGGCACAACAGCCACTATAGTATGTTCCCTATGATAGTCTCAATCGATAGGCCTAGCAGCTTAACAAAAATAATTACATCAACATTTCTGCTTTTCTGACATCATTTTGTTTTTAGGTGTTAAAAACAGTCTGGTATTAGAAGATATCAAATAAGTTAGAAGCAAGAAGGCTAAGAGCCTGGGTACTTAAGTGCTTGCCCCTCCTGGGCTCCAGTGATACTGATTCCCTCATTTTCTGAATCTTTTCACAGCTCACAGCACAGTCCATCAGTCTTACAAGCAGTTCTAACAGTGCCTGGATTTGGAGGGTGATGCAGGCTTTGTATGAGCAGATGCTTATATAAAAGCTAAAATAGGTGGGTATTGAAAGGATTAAATGATTCAGTAGAGTATCTCAGTCAGCCATATAATTCAAAGCACAATAGTTCAAATCTTTTATTGCTGTTTTCTTTGATAAAATGTAGGTTTTAACCTTTTGGGAAGTCTTTTTCTACAGTGTCAGCAGCAACTCCAGACCTGTCAACTCGACAATACTTTACAACTAATGCCTTATACAATGTCTGAGTTAGAAAAAGGAATTACAATAATACTACCTAAAATTCTGTGAAATTGGAAATGTGGTAGCATACATTGGCTAGTTACTTTGTGTATGGAAATAGGTGAGTTGGCAATGACATGAAAGGAAAAAAAGTACAGCAGCAGAAAATCAAGTTCCTGAAAAGGATAAAGGTATCCTATCAGAGGATGTCAAAGCCTAGCACATGCCTGTGTGAATTAAAATGATAAACTATTGCATGTCATTTTAGTGTTTATCTCCTGAGTTTCCAAAGACTGTTTTGTTGCACCAATGTAACCAACATTAGTCACTAAAATGTTAAAAATCAGTCTGTATTATTGACGTTTCTGTTTATACTGGTTCTTTATTTATTTTTAGATGTTTGTTTCTTCTGTTAGCCTCATACAATGTATCAATTGACTTCAATTTTGTCTCATTCACTGTGTGAACCCCCAAATGGCATATTCCTTTGTCTACATCAAAGCATAATGTAATTGAACAAAGAAAGGATATTGTCCACAAAACTATGTTATCTCTAATACTTTTTCATCATTGAGGTCTAACCATACAGTCTCCACTCATTCAAAATAGTTTTGAGTGCCAATTATATTTCAGTTGTTGTATAATATTAGATATAACAGTGAGCAAACAGACATTGTCACTTCTGAAAAAACACAAAAAAATCGTATAGAACTAAAAAATAAAGAAACAAAAACGATATAAGAAATGATTTGAAGTCAGGTGAATGTCTATTCTAGCTCTAATGCTAAAAATAAGAAATAAAATTGGAAGGGAAAACAATTTAATTTAGCCACTAAAGTGGAAGAAGTCATATTTGGCTCCATGTCCTTGAACATTGTTGTCACTAAATCAGCTCAGATATGCTATATGGGTTATAAATTTCTAGAATGACTTCACTCTGTAAGTATATATTCTATAAAATGCTTATATTTTAAATTTTCTACAACATTATGAAGGTTAAAATAAAATTCTCTTTTAAAGTACTATATCATCTAAAAGAAAAACATTAATATTGATAGTTATTTGCCCTTCAATTAAATTACCTTGAGATTAATTACATCAACTGAAATTAAAGTTTTTCTTTTTTCTTCTTTTTTTTTCCAAACAAGAACTGTATTTATTTTTGCATTTTGACTTGAAGTTTTTATTTTATGATTACAGATGACATACAATATTATATTAGTTTCAGGTGTATACCATAGTGGTTAGACATTTATATAATTTATGAAGTGAGCCCCCCAGTTATTCTTGCACCCATCTAGCACCATACATAGGTATTAAAATGTTCTTGACTTTTTTCATATGCTCAACTTCACCTTCCTGTGACTGTTTTTATAACTATCAATTTGTTCTTCTTAATTCCGTCAACTTTTTGACTCAGCCTTCCATCTGGCAATTATCAGCTTGTTTTCTGTATCTATGAGTTTCTTTCAGTTTTGTTTGTTCATTTATTTTGTTTTTAGATTTCACATATAGGAAAATCACATGATATTTGTCTTTCTCTGTCTTACTTATTTCATGTGGCATAATACCCTATAGGTCATCCACGTTGTCACAATGGCAAGGACTACACTTTTTGATAAGGTCATGGGGAAGGTCTCGTTGAGGAGACAACTGAAGAAAGACCTGAAGGCACTTTGGGAGAGCCTCGTGGGAATCTGTGGAAAGAATGGTCAGGCAGAGGACACAGCTGTCACTCCTTTATTTGTTAATACTTTACTGCCTCTCACCTGTGGGTCACACCTGGAGCATTGCTTACTGTATCCACATATTCTTGAAACCTGTAAGGAGGACATCACTAACTGGATACAGGCCCTGCTGCCCACATTCCAGGCACCCCATACCACGCCGACTTGTCACAAAAGAGCCATCCACCACTCTCTTCCCTCCATTGCGTCAGACCTCAAGATTTTGGGTGTACTTTGTGCGGTCACATACCTTTGGGGAGATTGCCCCAGCACCAGTCAGGAAGAGAATAGTGATTCATTTAAGCTGGTCATGGCAGGCCCTGTGCCCCCGTTCATGACTCCTTCAGGCACAGGAATGGAATACAGTCTGGCTAATGAAAAAATAGGGAAGTTGGCCACATGATTCATGCAGCATGTGTTCTTCATAGGTAAGAGATGTAGTATGTGTTTCTCAAAGCTAAGAAATGCGTTCCTCACAGGTCCTCTTCTCCTTCAGGATATCATCATGTATGAGTGCAATGTCCAGGACAATAATCACCATCTTGTGATGATGAGAGACCTAGCCTGAGGACAATCCAAAATATTGAGATGACATAGAAGCAAGATGAAAGAAACTTGGATCTTTGTGACATGCATGAGCTGCTACATTAACCAACCCTGGAACCATCTAGACTTCTTACATGAGGTATTATTAAAGCCAGTT
Organism: Furipterus horrens; assembly: GCF_987537825.1. Classification (NCBI taxonomy): domain Eukaryota; kingdom Metazoa; phylum Chordata; class Mammalia; order Chiroptera; family Furipteridae; genus Furipterus; species Furipterus horrens. Next base: position 40,917,273 of record NW_028327182.1, read on the forward strand.
GAGGGGGGGGGGGTCATCCATTACCTTCAGCCAAAAAAACTAATTGACATTTATTCCATCCATTCTCACAGTCTCAGCAGATGTGGGACACTTTCTTTTTTAATTGCTTATTTATTTATTTATTTTTATTGTTATTCTGTTACCTTTGTCCCAATTTTTTACTGTTGCTCTCCACTCCCCTTCCCACCACCACCCCTCTCCCACAGTCAATCCCCACCCTCTTGTCTGTGTCCATAGGTCATTTATACATTTTCCTTTCTTCCTTGACTAGTCCTTTCCCCTTATTTCTCCCTTTATCCCCATCCTTCTTCTGCTCTGGTCACTGTCAGTCTGTTCTATGTTTCCATGCCTCTGGTTCTATTTTGTTTATTTGTTTCTTTTGTTCATTAAGTTTCCCTTATAGGTGAGATGATATGTTATTTGTCTTTTACCACCTGGCTTATCTCACTTAGAATAATATTCTCCAGTTCCATCCATGCTGTTGTAAGAGGTAGTTCTTTCTTTCTTTCTACTCAATAGTATTTCACTGTGTAAGTTTACCGCAGTTTTTTGATCCACTCATCTACTGATGGACACTTAAGATGTTTCTAGCACTTGACTATTGTTTAAAAAAATGCTGCTATAAATATGTGTGCATAGTTTCTATTAAATTGGTGTTTCAGAATTCTTTTTAAAAAAATATGTTTTATTGATTATGCTGTTACAGTTGTCCCAATTTCTTTTCCCTCTGCTCCCCTCCACCCAGTGGCCCCCCTCCCTCCAGTTGTCCCCCTCTTTTAGTCCATGTCCATTGGTTGTGCATATAGTTCTTCTCAACCTCTTCCTGTCTACTCCATTCCCTCCTACTATGCTTCTTAATTCATGTACCATCTCCCTCCCTTTTCCCTTTCCCCCTCCCTGCTGACCTCCCCCAATATGTTCCCCATACCTATAGTTCTTTTTCCACTCTTGTTGCCTACTTAGTTTGCATTTGTTTCAATTCCCTAGTTTCTGTTGTTAGTTTTTTTGATGCAGTTTTCATTTTAATGTTCATAGTTTTGATCCTCCTTCTTCTAAACCAGTCCCTTTAACATCTCATATAATAGTGGTTTGGATCTAATAAACTCCTTCAGTTTTACTTTGTCCTGGAAACACCTTCTCTGCTCTTCTATTCTGAATGACAGTTTCTCTGGATAGAATTTTGTGGATGTAGGTTTTTTATTTTCATTACTTTGGATATTTCTTGCTAGTCCCTTCTTGCCTGCAGGGTCTCTTTTGAGAAACCCACTGGTAGTCTAATTGGGACCCCTTTGTACATGATTCTTTTCTTCTCTCTTGCTGCTTTTAAGATTCTCTCTTTATCTTTAATTTTCGATAATTTGATTATAATATGTCTTGGTGTGGTTCTCCCTGAGCCCAGTTGTTTTGGAATTCTCTATGCTTCCTGGACCTGTAAGTCTATTTCCTTCCCCAACTTCAGGAAGTTCTGCTTCATTATTTTTTCACATAATTTTTCAATTTCTAGTTCTTCTTCTTTGCCCTCTGGCAACCTATTATCCAAATGTTCGATCACTTATAGCTGTCCCAGATGTTTCTGATCTTCTCCTAGCTTTTCTTACTTTTTGTTTCCTCTTTCTGCACTGGTTGTCTGTTTGTTCCTTTCCTATGTTCTGACTTGTTGATTTGATCTTTGGATTTTATTTCCTCACCACTTGTTTCATATGTGTTTTCATTCATTTCAGTATGAGTAGCTTTCGTTCCTTCCCTGTCTTGTTCCAAATCTTTTGTTAATTTTGTAAGCCACCTTATCACTATAGCTCTGACCTGAGCCTCAGAAAGGTTTTTTATTTGTTCCTCTGTCAGGTCTCTCATCTGCTGCCTGGTGAGCTGCGTTACTGGAATATCAATCATTGTCTGCTTCATTCTAAAAGATTTGTGTTTAGCTTTCTTTCCGGGCAGGCTATAGGGGGTAGAGCCCCATGCACTCATCACTGCCTGGCGACCAGCAGCAATCGGCGGCCGGTGGCGATGGGCAACCTTTTTTGCCACTCTGTGGCACTTTGTGTGTGTGGGGGGGGGTGGAGGGTCTGCCTTCCCCAGTGTTGGAATCGCGAGCTGTCGGTTTTTGACTGCAGCCAGGATTGCTTCCCTGGCTTTTCTCACAGTCCCACCACTATTCCTGAGGCTACCACAGACAGCTCAGCTGAACCCTTCCATTCTGATTCTGATCTCACCCCTCCTACCTGTTCAGATGAGCACCGCTGGTTTATAACTTCATATGTTGGGCTTCCATGTAGTTTTATTTTCTGGAATTTCTAGTTATCTTTTGTTTTGAGGTAGTTGTATTCCTTCTTAATTGTAGAGGGAGATTGAGCATGTCAGGCTAAGCCTCCACCTTGGCCGGAAGTCTGTTTCAGAATTCTTAAAGTATAATCCCAGCCAGGAAGTCTGTTTCAGAATTCTTAAGGTATAATCCCAGCCATGGAAACTCTGGGTCAAAAGGAAGTTTCATTTTTAGTTAGGTTTTTTTTTTTAGGAAATTTCATGCTGTTTTCCACAGTGGCTGCACCAATCTGCATTCCCCTCAAAAGTGCACTAGAGTTCCCTTTTCACCACATTTATTAATAATAGCTATTTTGACCTGTGTGAAGTGGTATCTCATTGTGGTTTTAATTTGTATCTCTTTGATGGCTAGTGATGTTGAGCATCCTTTCATATGTCTATGAGCCCTCTGTATGCCCTCCTTGGAGAAGTGTCTATTCATGTTTTTGCCCATCTTTTAATTGAATTGTTCTTCTTCCTAGTGTTGAGTCATATGAGTAAAATGGAGTAAGAAAAAAGAGGAACAAAATATAAGATTTGAAGTAAACTATAATATAAAAGCTAGTGACATAATAGGCACAAACTTGAAGGGATATAAATGAATTTTTTAAAAAAACTATGCAGGAGAGAAAATAACACAAATCATAAAGAAGACTGAGGAGGAATCCATCTCAGTAGAACCTAGTGTTTACCACTGTTCTCTTTCTGGCTCTTCCCCTGGTAATGTCAGACGTTGTCCTAGTCTGGTCCTAGGCAGCCTGTTTGAGACTACAAGCAGTCCACAGCCTGTGACTGTCTCCTTCAGCTTTGGCTAGACCCCACTGTTCTGCTCTGCTGGCTTTTTATCACCCCTGCACCCAGGAGTGGTTCCTTTAATGACTTGAGAGGACTGCCACTACCTCCTCCACCTGCCTTCAGAGGTAGCCTCTAATGTTATCATGTGGGTGGGAATCCTGGGTCACCAACAGAGGGCACTATTCAGTCTCCTTGCAAGATTTCTTGTTCTGTCTCAGGTTCTTTACAATAATGTATGGTTTCTGGTACATTTTCTGACCATTCTCTATGAGGGATCAAACTGTAAAAGGGACCACTTTTTTCTGCTGGCACAGGCAGAAGCTCTGTCTAGACACCAAGGCTGGGTGGGGCCTTGAACCCCCCTTGTTGAGCCTATCTCTACTCTCTCTGCTCTACTGGGTTTAGTGGTCAGGTCCTAAGGAGCAATGTAACTGGTAGTGTTTGGTTAAAGGCCCTTTCAGAGCTTTTTCTTTTTTCCCCTGGGAAATGCACTCAGAAGGAGCTCCTGAGCCTGGCCTCACTGATCTTCAGAGCTTATAGTCTCACAGGTAGGGGTTAGGCTTGTCTGTCTTCCAGGGGATCTGGCTGTCTATAGCAAATCTCTGGCATTCAGCTCCTGGTGTTCCAGTCCCCAGCCTGCCACTCTCTCACATGAGGTTTGGGCCCAAATACTCCACTCTGAACAGCTCTCGACTCACCAGCCATACTGGGTTCAGATATATAGTCCTTTCAGAGTGACTCTATCCCTCTGAGCTCTTTGTTAGCTGAGCTGCTGTGCCTGTGCACATAAACATGCAAGCCCCAAGTCCCTGCTGAGTCTCGAGTCTCACCTCAGCTCCCCTTTAAAAGTTTCTGTGTATTAGGTAGAGTTATTGCACCTGTTACATTGTAAGAGGAGGAACGTCTACCTAATACACAGAGGCAAACACAGGAGGCTTCCAAGTTGAAAAGACAGAGAAGTGTGGTCCAAAAGAGGGAGCAGATCAAGGCTCCAGAACGAGAACTAAGCAAGGAGGAGATAGCCAACCTAACAGACACAAAGTTCAAAACACTGGTGATAATGATACTCACAGAAATGACTGAGTATGGTAAATGCATAAGGTAAATTAAGGCTATACTAAATGAAATTAAATGAACTCCACATGAATTCAGTAGTGAAGGGAATAAAGCCATAGTTCAAATCAACAATTTGGAACATAAGGAATAAATAATCAGCCAACCAGTACAGAATGAGAAAATAAGAATTGAAAAAAATGAGAAGAGGCTTAAGACCTCTGGGAAACTTTAAATGTACCAAAATCTGAATCATAAGAGTTACAGAAGGAGAAGAGTAATAGTAAGAAATTGAAAACTTATTTGAAAAGTAATGAAGAAAAATTTCCTTAATTTGGAGAAAGAAATAGATATACAAGTCCAGAGTATCCTAAACAAGTTGGACCCGAAGAGGACCACACCAAGACATATTATAATTAAAATACCAAAGGTTAAAGATAAAGAGAGAATATTAAAAGCATCAAGAGAAGCGAGTTACATACAAAGGAGTTCCCATAAGACGGTCAGCTGATTTCTCAAAAGAAACTTGTAGGGAAGAAGGGACTGGCAAAAAGTGATGAGAAACAAGGACCTACATACCAAGATCACTTTGTCCAGCAAAGCTATCATTTAGAATGGAAGGGCAAGTTTTTATTATATGAAATGCTCAAGGGACATATTTAATAATAGAAGATCAAAACTATGAACATTAAAATGACAACTAACTCACAACTGTTAGCAAACAAATCTAAAAAACTAAACAACTAGAACAGGAACAGAGCCATAGATATGGAATTATCAGCAGGAAAGGGGAAGGGGAGGAATGGGATAGAAGGTACAGGGATCAAGAAGCGTAAGTGGGAGGTATTAAATATTCTTAACAACCCCCTGGATATTAAGGATAGTAAAGTAACTGGAGAAGCCAAGAAAATATACATGACCCATGGACATAAACTAAGGGAGGAGGGATTGCTGGAGGAAAGGGAGGTACTGGGCAAATAGGGACAAAGGGGAAAAAATGGGACAATTGTAATGGCATAATCAATAAAGTATACTTTAAAATAAAATAAAAGAGTTTCTGTGTGAACCCCATGCTACAGCACCAAGCCTTGGGGGGACCTGTTCTCTATGCATGCCCCCTCACCCAAAACCACAGATTCTCTCTCAGTCAAGGCTGGCCACTGCCTGTCAGAGCCTCTGACATTTTTAAATAAAGTTTTTCTCTGGAATTTTCCCAGATTGCATTGGGAAGAATCCTGCAGCTATAACACAAGGTGGTGGCAGGGTACTGTCCCTGGTCCCTTCAGAGATTTTAGCCTTGGGTAGGCCTGATCCTTTTTTACTGTTTCTAGAGCCAGAACATCTCTGGCCATCTCTCTGCACCACTGGAGCTCATGGATTCTGAGCCAACCAGACTTTGCACAGACAGAAGTGCTGGTTTGGGGAGCAGTGGCAGCAGTTGTTCCACTTGGAGAGCCTGGGCTGCCCGCTATTGGGTACCCTGCAGGTAAGCAGGCCCTTGCCCACTCCCACTCACTCTGCACTCTTGTCCACATATGTGCTTACTCACTCACACTTTCACTTACTCTCCACTGGATTTTTGAGTTGATCACTCCGTGGTTTGGCTTCAAGACCAGACTGAGTCTGGGAGCAGGTAGACAGAGATTTCAACTACTCTGCATCCACCTTGGATCTCAAAAGTATGGTTTTTAACAGGGAGAAACACAAACTATAACAGTGCTTAGAATATCTTATTAAATACTTGATTAAATAACTCAAGATGGCAGAAGATTAAGTCAAAGCTACATTAACCTCCACCCAGGGTCAATCTGGAATTACAACTAATTTGTAGAGAAATCATCCTGAATAACCAACAGAACAATAGCTAAAGAGAAACCTTACAACCAAGGAGAGACAGAATAAACCACTTCACCATAACATGACTGATGTAGCAGAAGAAACCAAATGCTGTGGATAGCTAATAGCTCCAAACAGATTGCCCATTACTAGTCATAAGCAGTGTCTGACATACTCCTGCACCAGAGTCTTTGCAGATCTACTTAATACATAGAAAGATGTACAAAGAAGCAGCCAAAATAGTAAGACAAAGAAACAGACCCCAGATGAAAAAACAAGAGAATTCTTCAGAAGAAGAACTAGATAAAATGGAGGCAAGCAATTTATCTGATAGAGAGTTTAGAGTAATGGATACACAGCAGTATGAATAAAGACATAGAATCCCCCCCCCAAAAAAGGACCAATTAGAAATAAAGAATACAATATCTGAAATAAATAATACACTGTAATACAATGAAAGGAATAAACAATAGATCAGATGAAACAGAGGATAGAATCAGTGATTGGAAAGACAAGGTAGAAAAACACACCCAAGCAGAGAAGCAAAAAGCGAAAAAAACTTTAAAAATAAAGAGAGCTAAATGCCTTTTGGAGAAACATGAAGCATAACAACATCCACATCATGGAAATACCAGAAGGAAAAGAGAGCGAGTAAAAAAATCAAGAATCTATCAGAAGAAATAATGAGCAAAAAATTTTTTCTATTCTAGTGAAAAGAAAAAAAAAAAGACACACAATTCTGGGAAGCTCAGACAGTCCCAAACAAGTAGACCCAAAGACGCCTCCATCAAAACATATTATAATTAAAATGGCAAGGATTAAAGGCAAGGAATGAATCCTAAAAGTGGCAAGAGAAAAGCAGGTAATTGTATAAAAAGAACACCAACTAGACTGTGATCTGATTTCTTGACGAACACATTTCAGGCCAGAAGAAAGTGATGTGAAATATTCAAGGTGATAAAAAACAAGTATTTATAACTAAGGCTACTTTACCTAACAAGGCTATCATTTAAAATTGAAGGCAAGATAAGGAGTTTCCCAGATAAGAAAAGTATGGACTTTATTAACACCAAACTAGTACTGCAACAAATGTTAAAGTGTTTGCTTTAAGAATAAGAGAAAGAGAAACAAAACAGAGACAAATAATCTAACAATAAAATGGTGCTAAATACATATCTATCAATAATCACCTTAAATGTAAATATCTTAAATGCTCTAACTAAAAGATATAGCTAAATGGATAAGAAAACAAGACCCATGTGTATGCTGCCTACAAGAGATGCACCTCAGATCAAAAGATACACAGAGACTAAAAGTAAAAAGATAGAACAAGGTAGTTCATGCAATTGGACATTTAAAAAAATGCTGGGGTAGCAATAATTATATTTAACAAAATATATTTTAAAACCAAAGCTATATAGTAAGAGACAAAGAAGGACATTACATAATGATAAAGGGAACAATCCAACAAAGGGATATAATACTAGTAAATATTTACACAGAAAAAATAGGAGTACTTAAATATATAAAACAAATCTTGATGAACATAAAGGGAGAGATAGACAGAAAAACATTCATAGTCAAAGGCTGTGACACCCCATTGAGTTCAATGAATAGGTCTGCCAGAGGTAATCATCAAAGAGACAGTGACCTTAAACAATAAACTAGATCAAATGTATTAATTGATATCTTCAGAGCATTTCTTTCCAAGTAAGCAGAATAAAATAATTTTTAAGGGCATATGGGATGTTTTCTAGAAAAGACGACATGTTAGGGCACAAAACAAATCTCAATAAATTTAAGATGATTGAAATCACATCAAGTATCTTCTCTGACCACAATGTTACAAAATTAGAAATTAATCACAAGAAGAACACTGAAATACACAAATACGTGTAAGCTAAATAACATGTTATAAAACAATAAATGGGTCAACAATGAGATCAAGGAAGAAATTTTAAAAATACCTTGAAACAAATGGAAATGAGAATGGAACAATTCAAAATCTGTGGGACACTGAAAAATCAGTTCTAAGAAAAAAATCTTAGCATTACAGGCCTATCTCAAATAAATAAATCAATTTAATTAAATTAAATTAAGCCTAATAAATAATCTAACTTCACACTGAAATGATTTTTTTAAAAACCAAGTGAATAGAAGAATGAAAATAATAAATATAGAACAAAAAAAATGAAATAAAGTAAAAACAATGATGTAAAAGATCAATGAATCAAAGAGCTGGTTCTTTGAAAAGATAAACAAAACTGACAGGAAATTAATCAGACTAATTGGGAAAAAAAAGAGAGATGACTCAAATAAATAAAATGATATGAAAGAGGAGAAAGAACAATGAACACCAAAGAAATACAAAGGGTTTTAAGAAAATATTATGAACAATTATATGCCAAAAAAAATGGACAACTATGATGAAATGCATAAATTCCTAAAAACATACAATCTTCCAAACCTATATCAGGAAGAATCAGAGCATCTGAATAGACTGATTACACCTAAGGGAATTGAAACAGTAATGAAAACACTCCCAACAACAACAACATGAACCAGATGCTTTCACTGGTGAATTTTACCAATCATTATGGGAAAAATTAACACCTCTCCTTCTCAGACTATTTCAGAAAATTCAAGAGATGTGAAGTTGCACAAATTTATTTTATGAAGCCACACTTATCCTGATTCCGAAACCAGATAAAGGCACTACAAAAAAAATTAAGTTATAGGCCAATAACCCCAATGAACATAGACACTAAAATTCTCAACAAAACATTAGCAAACCAGATACATCAATGAATAAAAAATATCACACAACATGATCAAGAGGGATTTATTCTGGGAATGCAGGGCTAGTATAAGATTCGTAAAATAATAACTGTAATTCACCACACACAAACACATACACAAAAGAAAACAAATAAAAGATAGAGGCAGAAAAAGCACTTGACAAAACCCAGAACCCACTTACAATAATAACTTGCAGCACATTGGAATTAAAGGAAACATACCTAAACATAGTAAAGGCCATATATGACAAACCCACTGCCAGTATCATACTAAGGAGGCAAAAACTACTTATGTTCCCCTTAAGATAGAAAACAGGAAAGGAATGTCCCTTTTCACCTCTCTTATTCAACAAGACAATAAGAAATAAAAAAACATAGAAATTGGAAAGGAAGTAGTAAAATTATCAGTATTTGCAGATGACATAATACTGCACACCCAAAACTTACTAGAACAGATACATGGATTCAGCAAAGTAGCAGGATACAAAATTAATATCCAAAAATTGGTTGCATTTTCACATGCTAATAATGAACTAACACAAAGGGAAATTAAGAAAACAATTCCATTCACAATTTCTTAAAAAAGAATTTAAAAATCTAAGAATAAACCTAACCAAGGATGTGAAAGACCTGTATTGGGAAAATTAGAAAGAAAGAAATAGAAATACAAATAAGTGGAAGCACGTATCATGTTCATGAATAGGAAGAATTAACATCATTAAAGTGTCCACGTTACCCAAAGAAATCTATAGATTCAATGCAAATCCTATCGATTCCTATGATGTATTTCACATAACTAGAACAAATATTTCAAAAATTTATATGGAACCACAAAAAGCCCTGCACAGCAACAATAATCCTGAGAAAGGAGAAGATTGGAGGAATCAAGCAACCTAAAAGAAAACTATACTATAAGGCCATAGTAATCAAAACAGCATGATATTGGCATAAAAACAGACACATAAATCAATGGAACAGAATAGAGAGCCCAGAAATAAACTCACAACTTTATAGTCAATTAATATTCAACAGGGAAAGCAAGCATATACTATTATCTAAAAATATTTTGTTCAATAATGTTGGAAAAACTGGACAAATACATGCAGAAATATGACAGTAGACAACCTCTCACAATATGCACAATAATAAAATCAAAATGGGTTAAAGACTTGAATGAGAGACCTGAAATCATGAAAATCCTAGAAGAAAACATGGGAAGCAAAATCTAGAACATTGCTTATAGCAATATTTTATTAGATACATCTACCCAGGCAAGGAAAATAAAAGAAAAAAATTAACAAATGGGACTACATCAAACTAAATTTTTTTTCACAGAAAAGGAAAACATCAACAAAATAAAAAGAATACCTACACAATGGGTGAACATATTCACCAAACATCTGATAAGGGGTTAATATGTAAAATTTATAAAGAACTTACAAAACTCAACACACACACACACACAAAAAAAAAACTAACTAAAAAAAGGGCAAAGTTTCTAAATAGATACTTCTGCAAAGAGGACCTACTGATGGCCAGTAGAAATATTAAAATATGCTCCACATAACTAATCAAAGAAAGTCAAATTAAAACCACAATGAGATATTATCTCATATCTGTCAGAATGGCTATCATCAATAAATCAACAAGTGTTGGCCAGGATGTGTAGAGAGAGAAATCCTTTGCACTGTTGGTGGGAATATAGATTGGTCCAGCCACTGTGGAAGGCAGTATGGAGATATCTAAAAGATTAAAAATGGATCTGCCTTTTAACCCAGAGATTCCACTTCTAAAAATATACCCAAAGGAATCCAAAACTTGAATTTGAAAGAACATAAGCACCCTCGATATTCATTGCAGTTTTATTTACATTGCCAAATACAGGAGCAGCACAACTGTTCATCAGTAGGTGAGTGGATAAAACAACTACAGGACATTTACACATTGAAATACTACAAAACCATTAAAAAAGGAAAAAAAAACATTTTACCCTTTGCAACAGTAGATCTGAAGATCATTATGCTAAGTGAAATAAATCAGTCAAAGAAAGACAAAAAACATATGATTTCACTAATATGTGGAATCTAATGAACAAACTGAACTAATAAGCAAAACAAAGACAGACTCAAGAGATAGAAGAAGCAGGATGATAGCAGAGGGGAGGTTAGGAGGTGGATGCATTGAGCAAAAAGGGAAAAGGACTCATGGACATGGACAACACTGGTAATTGTAGGGTAGAGGGTGGTATTAGGAACCTAAATGCTAATGGAAAAAATACTATACAAAATTTTAAAAATAAATAAAGCTAAAGAAAAATTAAAAAAAAAGAAGAAAGTAAAATATGTTTTTTTATTTAAATACAATTATATTATAAAAAATAAATACTTGGTTAAATATATACATTTCACCAAAAATAAATAAATATTTCTTCAATACATTATGAAACAGTTCATTGTATGATATTTTTTTTAATTTGATATTTTTTGTAGCACGTTTAGGTTCAGAATTCTTTCTTCAAAAATAATTTTAAAAAGTTTTTTATTAGCTTCTGTGCACTGAAGAGCAGACTGAGGGCCACCCTAAATGTTCCTTGGGTAAGTTCCAGCAAAACAGAACTAAAGATCATAAGTGATCATTTGCTGCTCTTGTTATGCTTATGCAAATGAACAGGATAAATTAAAAATGGACTTAATGTAGTCCCTTTAAAGACAAGGAGAGTAATCTTAGGGAGAAAAATCAGTATTCAAGGAAAATCACAATGATCAGTGGCAGACTGTAAAGTAGGGCAGCTAACCGTCTTAAAAGTTTCTTCTCATTTAAAAAATGGTTTCACTTGAAAATTAAACCGTATCTGTGATATCACCAAAGAGATTCAAGTTGCAGGCAAGTAGAATGTCAAGTGCCTTGCAACTGTATGTCTTCCCAATAAGACAGTCTTACAGATTTAGAGACTTTTTTGTTGGTTATGTTACATAAATTAACATGTGTTTTCTGTTTTCAAAGGGCATAAGCCTATGACCGCATTACCTGAGTGATTGTCTGTACGCATAAGCCTCACTTAATCCTCTCTGCAGCGCTGCCTCCTGAGACTCAACAGTTTGGCTGAACTAAATGGCTGAGTTGGTGAAGAATGGGGTGGTCTGTGGGCTTCACTTTAAAACTGAATTCTCTTTTCTATCCTAATGGCTTGGACAGAAAGGGCCCAGAGGTCTGAGAGGGGGGAAACATAAACTATTTCCCTCAGCCCAAACTAAATAAAATGGGCAAAAGGGTTTTGGACAGGAGAGATGTGCCTAGCACACCTTCCTCCAAAGAAGCCCTTTTTTTTTTTTTTTTTTTTTTTTTTTTCTCCTAATGTGGAACATTGAAAAATTAATCCCTGCCTTTTGCCACCTAGTAGTTATGGATTGAATGATGCTTTTTAACCCTTTTTGCCAAATCTGTTGCCCCCAGAACACAACAAGGATGCCAGCCTGCTAAACCAAGCACGCCGTTGTCCGGAGACAGCCAACTGACCTGGAGTCTGCATGATCCTTCCCCATGTGGGAAGGCCACCCTCCCCTCCACACCCCCACTCTTATTAGGGATTTCTGGACCCAAGGGTAGGTAGGACGACGACCATGTCCAGCTTGAAGCAGCTAGAGGAGCTTGAGACCTTCGCCCATTGTCCTTTACAAGATTACAAAGGGTCTTAATATCTGAGAGGGAGGGATAGTTATTTTTTATGAACCATGGGTATGGACTTGGGGGGGGATGCTGGGGGAGGGAGATACTGGGTAGAGGGGAGTAAAGGGGGAAAAAATTGGAACTACTGTAACAGCATAATCAATAAAATATACTTAAAAAAAAAAGTTTTTTATCAGAAGTTTCCTTAGTACTTTATTATTCAATAGGCCTAAATGAGCATCTTGAAAAATATTAGCTAGAAACCTATTCTTGGAAAAATATAAATTTCATAATGCAAACAGTTGCTGTTGCTATTAAATGTGTAAGAAAGAGTAATTCTGCATTGTGGCATTATTTTTCTTGGTTTGGTTACATAAAGAATGCATATTTAAATAAAACTTAAATACATATTTAAATAAAATTTAATTCTATATTTAGAAAAAAGAAAATACTTCTTAAATGTTTAAGTAATCTTTAAATTTCTGTTACATCCAAGAGTTATCTTTTAGTATTAGACATAATTCATTTAATTATTATAAAGTTATTTTGGTCTTAAAGTTGTTGTTTTTTTTTAATTGTTTTTCTATTACACTTGTCCCAATAATTTCTCCATTGATTCCCCAAACGCTGCCCACTCCTTCTCCCACAGTCAATCCCCACCCTATTGTCCATGTTCATGGGTCATTTATACACATTCTTTGACCAGACACTTCCCCTTTTTACCCCTTTCTCTCTCTCCCTCTCCCCCCTTGTCATGGTTAGCCTGATCCTTGTTTACATGCCTCTGGTTCAGTTTGGCTCATTTGTTTGTGTCATTCATTAGTTCCCTGTATTGGGTGGTATCATATGGTATTTGTCTTTCATTGCCTGATTTACTTCACTAAGCATAATTCCCTCTAGTTCCATCCATGTTGTCACAAATGGTAGGAGTTTCTTTTTTCTTTCTACTGCATAGTACTCCATTGTGTAAATGTACCACAGTTTTTTTATCCACTCATCTACAGATGGGCACTTGGGTTGTTTTCAGCACTTGGCTATTGTAAACAGCGTTGCTATGAACACAGGGGTGCATAAGTCCTTTTGAATTAGAGTTTCAGGATTCTCAGGGTATAATACTGTTTTCCATAGTGGCTGCACCAGTCTGAATTCCCACCAACAGTGTAATAGGGTTCCCTATTCTCCACATCCTCATCAGCACTTGTTGCTTGTTAATTTGTTTATGATGACCATTCTGACTGGTGTGTAGTAGTATCTCATTGTGGTTTTTATTTGCATCTCTCTGATGGCTAGTGATGTTGAGCATTCTTTCATATGCCTATGGACCCTCTGTATGTCCTCTTTGGAGAAGTGTTTGTTCAGATCCTTTGCCCATGTTTTAATTGGGTTGTCTGTCTTCTTGGTGTTGAGTTGTATAAGTTCTTTATATATTTTAAAGATCAATTTCTTGTCTGAGGTATCATTGACAGACATGTTTTCCCATATGGTTGGTTTCCTTTTCATCTTGCTGATGTTTTCTTTTGCTGAGCAGAAACTCTTTAGTTTGATGTAATCCCATTTGCTTATGTTTCCCTTTATTTCTCTTGCCTTAGGAGATGTATCTGTGAAAATGTTGTTATGTGAGATATCTGAAATTTCCCGCCTATGTTTTCCTCTAGGACTTTTATGGTGTCATGGCTTACATTTAAGTCTTTGATCCATCTTGAGTTTATTCTCATGTGTGGTGTAAGTTGGTAGCCTAGTTTCATTTTTCTTGCAAGTCCCTAGCCAGTTCTCCCAGCACCATTTGTTAAAGAGGCTCTTCTCACTCCATTTTATGTTCCTTCCTCCTTTATCAAATATAAGTTGACCATAGAGGCCTGGGTTTATTTCTGGAATCTCTATTCTGTTCCACTGATCTATATGTCTGTTCTTATGCCAGTACCAAACTGTTTTGATCACAGTGGCTTTCTAGTATTGTTTGATATCTGGTGTTGTGATTCCTCCTACTGTGTTCTTTTGTCTCAAGATTGCTTTTGCTATTTGGGGTCTTTTGTGGTTCCATATGAATTTTCGGAGTATTTGTTCTAGGTCTGAGAAATATGTCATTGGTATTTTAAAAGGGATTGCATTGAATCTGTAAATTGCTTTGGGTAGTATGGCCATTTTGATGATGTTGATTCTTTCCATCCAAGAACATGGTATTTGCTTCCATTTATTTGTATCTTCCTGAATTTCTTTCTTCAATGTTACATAATTTTCAGAGTACAGGTCTTTTATCTCTTTGGTTAAGTTTATTTCTAGGTACTTTATTTTTCTTGTTGCCATAGTAAATGGTATTTTCTTTTTTGTTTCTATCTCTGATATTTATTGTTGGTGTACAGAAATGCCTTAGATTTCTGTATATTTATTTTGTACCCTGTAATTTGCCAAATTCACTTATTATATCCAGTAGTCTTTTAGTGGAGTTTATAGGATTTTCTAGGTATACTATCATGTCATCTGCATATAATGATAGTTTTACTTCTTCTTTCCCAATTTGGATGCCTTTTATTTCTTTGTCTTGTCTGATTGCTGTGGCTAGGACTTCCAACACTATGTTGAATAGGAGTGGAGAGAGTGGACAGCCTTGTCTAGTTCCTGATTTCAGGGAGAATGCTTTCAGTTTGTGTCCATTGAGTATGATGTTGGCTTCAGGCTTCTCATATATAGCCTTAATTATGTTAAGGTATGCTCCCTCTATTATGATTTTGCTGAGTGTTTTCATCATAAATGGGTGTTGTACATTATCAAATGCTTTTTCTGCATCTATTGATATGATCATGTGATTTTCATCTCTCATATTGTTTAGGCAATGTATAATATTTATTGATTTAAGAATATTAAACCATCCTTGCATCACTGGGATGAATCCCACTTGATCGTGGTGGATGATCTTTTTGATGTATTGCTGGATCCTTTTTGCCAATATTTTATTGAGGATTTTAGCATCTATGTTCATCAGTGATATTGGCCTGTAGTTTTCTTTCTTTGTTGTGTCTTGACCTGGTTTTGGAATTAGGGTAATATTGGCTTCATAGAAAGAGTTTGGGATTTTCCCCTCTTCTTGGATTTCTTTGAATAGTTTGAGGCAGGTAAGAGTCAGTTCTTTCCTAAATGTTTTGTAAAATTCACCTGTGAAGCCATCCAGTTCAGGTCTTTTGTGTGCAGGGAGATTTTTGATTACTGTTTTAATTTCCTTCTTTGTTATTGTTCTGTTGAGACTTTCTACTTCTTCTTGATTTAGTTTTGGAAGGTTATGCATTTCTAGAAATTTGTCCATTTCTTCTAGGTTGTCAAATTTATTGCCATACAGTTGTTCGTAGTAATTTCTTACTATTGTTTGTATTTCTGTGGTATCAGTCGTGATTTCTCCTTTTTCATTTCTGATTTTGTTTATTTGGGTCTTCTCTCTCTTTTTTTTTTTTTTTTCTTGATGAGCTCGGCTAGAGCCTTGTCAATTTTGTTTATTTTTTCGAAGAACCAGCTCCTAGTTTCATTGATCTTTTGGATTGTTTGCTTAGTCTCTTCGTCATTTAATTTTGCTCTGATCTTGATGATTTTCTACCTTTTTTTGCCCTAGGCTTTGTTTGTTGTTGTTGTTCTAGTTCTTGTAGCTGTAGGGTTAAATTTTTTATTTGAGATTCTTTTATCCTTTTCAGATATGCCTGTATGGTAATGAACTTTCCTCTTTTGACTGCTTTTGCCATGTCCTATAAGTTTTGGGCTGTTGTGTGTTCATTATCATTAGTTTCTAAAAATTTCTTGATTTCTTCTTTGATGTCATTGTTAAGCTATTTGTTATTTAATAGCACGTTATTCATTCTCCATGAGTTTGGGTGTCTTTGATTTTTTTCTCTGAGGTTGCTTTTTAGTTTCAAGGCATTGTGGTCTGAAAAGATGTTTGTTATAATTTCAATTTTCTTGAATTTGTTGAGGCTTGTTTTGTGTCCTATCATGTGGTCTATCTTTGAAAATGTCTCATGTGCATTTGAAAATAATGTATATTTTGCTTCTTTGGAGTGGAAAGTTCTATATGTATATCAATTAAGTTTATGTGATTTAGTGTGTTTTTCAATGTCTGTATATCCTTGGTGTTTTTTTGCTTCAATGATCTGTCTATTGTTGATAATGGAGTGTTGAAGTCCCCTACTATGAGTGTGTTGTTGTTAATATCCTTCTTGTGGTCTCCTAGTATTTGCTTTATGTATTTGGGTGCTCCTATGTTGGGTGCATATATGTTTATCAGTGTTTTATCTTCTTGATGGGTTGTTCCTTTAAAAATTGTGAAATGTCCTTCTTTGTCTGTTTTTATTGTCCTTATTTTGAAATCTGTTTTGTCTGATATGAGGACTGCTACCCCGGCTTTTTTTTCAGGTTCATTTGCTTGGAATATTTTTTTATATCCCTTTACTTTCAGTCTATGTAAATCTTTTGTTTTGAGGTGTGTTTCTTGTAGACAGCAAATATGTGGGTCCTGTTTTCTTATCCATTCCATTAACCTATGTCTTTTAATTGGAGCATTTAATCCATTTACATTTAAGGTTATTATTGACGTGTATTTATTCATTTCCCTTTGTACCTCTGTTCCTCTACTCTTTTCTTCTTCTTCTTTTTCCTTAGAACATTCCCTTTAGCATCTCTTGCGATGCTGGTTTGGTGGAGATGTATTCTTTTAGTCTTCCTTTGTCTGAGAAACTCCTTATTTCTCCTTCCATTTTGAATGAGAGCCTTTCTGGGTAGAGTATTCTTGGTTGTAGGCCTTAGTTTTTCATTGCTTGAAATATTTATGACCATTCCCTTCTGGCTTGTAGTGTTTCTGTTGAGAAATCAGTTGATAGCCTTATCAGAGCTCCCTTGTATGTTATTTGCTGTTTTTCTCTTGCTGCTTTTAGGATTCTCTTTTTGTCTTGGAATGTTGCCATTTTATTTTTTTTATTTTTTATTTTTTATTTTTGTGCAAATTCCAGACACTGGTCACATCCTCTGACCCTTGTACTTTGGAAAGAACCCTCAGGGATGTGTATGTGACGTGAAAGTTTTTTTTTTTTTTTTTTTTCAGATTTAATGTGTTTTATTGATTAAATTATTACATTTGTGCCAATTTCCCTTCCCTCTGCTCCCCTCCACCCGGTGGCCCCCCTCCCTCCAGTTGTCCCCCCCTTTTAGATTATGTCCATTAGTTGTGCATACAGTCCCTTCCAACCTCTCTCCGTCTATTCCATTCCCTCCTACCTTGATCCCCAATTCCTATATCATCTCCCTCCCTTTCCCCATTCCCCCTCCCTGTTGACCTCCCCCCAATATGCTTCCCGTACCCACAGTTCCTCTTCCACTCTCGTTGCCTATTTAGTTTGCCTTTGTTTCATCTCCCTAGCTTCTGTTTTTTTTTAAACCAGTCCCTTTAACATCTCATATAACAGTGGTTTGGATCTAATGAACTCTTTCAGTTTTATTTTGTCCTGGAAACACTTTCTCTGTCCTTCTATTCTGAATGACAATTTCGCTGGATAGAGTATTCGTGGTTGCAGGTTTTGGATTTTCATTACTTTGAATATTTCTTGCCAGTCCCTTCTTGCCTGTAGGGTCTCCCTTGAGAAGTCAGCTGATAGTCTAATTGGGACCCCTTTGTACATAATTCTTTTCTTCTCTCTTGCTGCTTTTAAGATTCTCTCTTTATCTTTAATTTTTGACATTTTGATTATAATGTGTCTTGGAGTGGTTCTCCCTGGGTCCAGTCTCTTGGGAACTCTCCTTGCTTCCTGGACCTGCAGGTCTATTCCCTTCCCCAAGTCTGGGAAGTTCTCCTTTATTATATTTTCACTCAATTTTTCAAGTTCTAGTTCATCTTCCTCATTCTCTGCCAAACCAATGATTCTTATGTTGGGCCTTTTATAGCTGTCCCAGAGGTTTCTGATCCTTTCATTGTTGCTTCCCATTTCCTCTCGCTGCATTGGTTGACTGCTTGTTCCTTCTCCATATTCCAGTTTGTTGAAATGAACTCTGGATTTTATTTCCTTTCCTTCTGTCTCGTATGCGGTTTTGTTCCTTTCGTTATGAAAGTTTTTCGCTTCTTTCATATCTTTTTCCTGCTCTTTTGTGAATTCTGTAAGCCACCTGATAACAATGGCCCAGAACTGAGCCTCTGACAGGTTTCTTATCTGTTCATCTGTCAGGTTCTCTATCTGTTGCCTGGTGAGCTGTGCCACCGGGATTTCTATAGTTGTCTGCCACATTTTGACAGATGCGTTTTGTTTTCTTGGGCCGGCTGTCGGGGGCAGTGCCTGCGTACGCGTCACAAATCAGCGACCGGCGCCTGCCTGTCCGCGACCTATTTCGCAGCCCTGTGGTGCTTTCTTTGGGGGCGGGGGTCCAAGATGGATTCACACAGTTATTCAGCTAGGAGACCGGGATCCGTCCTCCCGCCCCCCTGGGCCTCACTGTTCAAGGCGATGCGGCGGCCGCTCTCCCCAGCTCCGGAGTCGCGCACCGCTAGGGGCTTGGCCGCCGGGATTCCTCTCCGGGGTCGCGCACCGCCAGGGGCTTGCGCAGCCGGGACTCCTCGCCGGGGTCGCGCACCGCCAGGGGCTTGCGCAGCCGGGATTCCTCGCCGCCTGCCGCTCCGGGTGCGACCGCAAACAGCACTGCCCTCTTTAACTCTTACCTGCCCAAATGGCACCGCTGGTTTATAACTTCATATGTTGGACTTCTGTGTAGTTTTATTTTCTGGAATTTCTAGTTATCCTTTGTTTTGAAGTAGTTGTATTCCTCTATAGTTGTAGAGGGAGACCTAGCGTGTCCGTCTAAGCCTCCATCTTGGCCGGAAGTCCTCTGTGACGTGAAAGTTTTGAAATAAACATGGAATGTTGCCATTTTAATTATGATGTGCCTTTGAGCGGATTTTTGAGGGTTCCTCTTCATTGGAACTCTCTGTGCTTCCTGAACTTTTATAACTTTTTCTCTCATCAGTTTGGGAAAATTTTGTCACTATTTCTTCTTAGTTTTTCTTTTCCTTGTTCTTCTGATCCCTCTTTAATTCCAATAATTCTGATATTGTTCTTCCTTATGCTATCCTGTAATTTCTTTATTTCTTCTTCATACTTTTTCAATCTTTTTCATTTTGCTGTATTGTCTGGGAATTTTTCTCTACAATATCTTCTAACTCACTAATCCAATCTTCTGCTTCATTTAGTCTGCTTTTGATTGATTCTGCTGTGTTTTTCAGTTCAGAGATTGTATTCTTCATTTCTTCCTGGTTCTTGTTAATAGTTTTATGTCTTTTTTTATGCTGGTGTAGTTCTCTGCAAGTTCCCTGTAATTTTCTTGGAGCTGTTGTTAACTTCCTTGGAGGTTGTCATAGTTGTTTTTAAGGTTGTCAAGTATATTGAGCTTCCTCACCACCATTGTTTTGAATTCATGTCTGACATTTGGGCTATGTCTATTCCATCTACCTCACTTTCTGGGGATTCCTCTTTTCTTTTCATTGAGAGGTAATTTCTGCATCTTACCATGTTGGATTCTTCTTGTTTGTTTTTATTTTTTGGGATGGTCTGCTTTGTCTTCCCACCTTTGTGGTATGAGATTTTTTATAGGAGATCTGGGGGTTTCTGTGGTGCAGTCTCTTTGATCTCCTGAGCCTCACGTTCTTTGGTTACCCTTTATGTCATTTGTTTATGCTGTCTGGTTATATTTCAGATGCTCTTCCTTCTGGTTAGTTGATTGATAGTCACTTTATCCACTTTGTCTTGAGTTCTTTTGTGGAGATGCTGTTAAAAACATAAACACACAGCCCAGGCAGGAGACCCACACCCTCAAAAATATCCCCCACCCTCCATCCCGCTATTGTCAGCCAACGAGCCAGTATTAATATAAATGTAGAGAGATTAGAGCTTTTATACTATAGGTAGAATAGATAATAGTTGTTTTTAGGTAAGAAAAATATGATTTTTGATAGAGTGGATGATAGATTAATAATAGTTGAGACTATGCAAGACAGTAGGTAATATTTACATTGTATGTTAATAAAAATAGAAGAAAAGGATGGAAAATGCAGAATGTAGTAAGAAAGTGGGATTGTATAGTATTGGATTTATATAGTAATTATATTCTATTTATTTAGAGTGAAAGGGAGGGTAAACTAGACACACAAACAAATAAACAACGATTAAAGAGGAAGGATGAGAAAGAGAGATTGTATGAAACAAATTAGAGATGTAGTTTTTTTTTGTTTTGTTTTGTTTTGTTTTCCTTCCTCTGTTCTCTTCTTTTTTCTTGTTTTCACTCAGTTCAGCCTTCATGTGTCGTCTTCTTTTTCTGCATCCCCAGCTGGTCTAATGTGGCGGGTCAGAGGTTCTTGTTCCTTGCAGCAGTGGTGTGCGCCTGCAGTGACTGGCACAGTGTGCTCCCTTGGCGCCTGCTGGAGCCAGCCAAGGTGCCTTTGGGTATGTGCCCCTGTGCGCACAGGGTGGCTGGAGAGCTTGCCTTGGGCCTGCCGAGCCTCGCTCCGGGAGCTGGTCTCTCGCCTCCCAGAGCGGGGCCCCAGACTCTTGGGCACAGTGGAAGTGAGCGATTGGCACCTACTGAAGCCAGCTGAGATGCTTCCATGCTCACACGCCCATGCGCATGCAAGGCAGCCCGAAAGCTAGCCTCAGTCCCACCAAGCCGCACTCTGGGGGTTGGTGTCTCGCCTCTTAGGGCGGGGCCCTGGACACTTATGCACAGTGGAAGTGAGCGTCTGTGAGTCACTGCCACCAGCTGTTCCCATGCCGCAGCTGCCCGCTGTTCCCGCACTCACCTAGGCGGGCATGAGCAGAGCCTGAGCAAGTGGCCTGTGCTCCAGCCGGGTGCCCACTGGAGCTGGCCAGGGGTGCCTGCGCACAGTCTTCTGCATGTTCAGTGGGCCCTCCCTGTGCCCGTTGGGGCACTGATCTTATGTTTGTTGGGGCGTGTCCGAGGGGCATCTTGAATCATGGCTCCCGGCACCTGGGCCAGTGAATGAGGGCACTTCCCTATGCGCGCCCCCCGCGACCCAAGGGTAGGGTTGGGGAGTGGATGAGCGCACCTCTGTACCTGCACTCCTCAAGAATGTCCTACCACCCCCAAACTTTCCACCCCTCTCCGCAGTCCACAAGAGAAAAATATAAAGGAAAATTACATTCTCACATGCACAGCAGTACACTGTCTCCTATCCTTCAGCGCCAATGCCACCTGGTCGAGTCCCATCTCTGCCAGCGGGCAGAGATCCGCTCTCCTCCCGATTCCTCTCTGGGGAAGCCTGTGGTCACCAAAAAACCTTTGTGTACTTCCAGCCGTAGCTTGGGCAGCCACCCCAGTCAGGAATCCTGTCTCGTCCCTTTTTCCTCTGCTATCTTCACTAAACAGGTCATTCCCAGATGGTTTTCTCTAATCCAGCAGTGCCAAGGCTTGACTCCTGCCACTGTCCAGCTGCTCACTGAGATGTTCTGTCTGCAATTAGTCCAAACCACAGATGGGTCTTGAGAGCCTGAAAGCGCAGCCTCTTCTCACTCCTCTGCCATCTTCTATCTCAAAAGTTGATTTCTTAGTGACCTGGTCCTAATGTGTCAAAAAAAAAAGTTTTCTAAGAAATGTATTTAAAATGCAATTGCTCAGGAAATTTCTCCTTTCCATTCTATAGGCAAAACAGTTATTATTTCTTTAATTAATTTTGAAATGAGATAAATGAGTAAGCTGTACAAAACTACCCAATTATTTTGCATGGTTATACTAGTAAAAATAAAGAGCTTTAGTTGACAAAGTCTGTAATTTTATGAGTTATAAATGCCAATTCTTATCTTATAAGTGCAAACTCATCGAGAGAATATCAATGGAAAACAATTACTAACTAGGTTTTCATCCTCTGATTCTACAAAATAAAATACATTTAGTGTTTTCAAATCAATGCTGGAGAAAATGTCAAGGCAGGGTATACATTTACTAATTTTGCTGATGTCCAAAACTATTAACTTTCTGCACTTTAATTAGAAAAGCAGTGTGGAACTATTCTCTTGCTCAGTTTTAGGAAATTTAAGACATTTAGAATTGGGAAAGAATCCTGAAATAGTCAAGTCTTATAGATCCAAATGTATTTTTAGCATACTGGGAATAATTACTAAATATTCATTTCTATTTTTATGGCAATAGCTTGATTCTTTAAGCATAAACCCTGAGCATACAATGATAATGGATATTAAAAGAGGAAGATAATTATAGAAAAATTAGGGTGCTTAGGCAGCTTTAAAATGGTATAATTTAAATTTTCTTACACAGTGTATGAAATGGCTAGGTTTTAAATTTAATTTTAGGGTAAGAATTGCCATTACTGCTAAAGTATTTCTTAAAAATTATTATTAACAGGCTGTTGTTTTCCTATTTATTAAAATTACATTTTCTTCCATTCTATATGCAATTATTTAATAATGAACATTGGTCTGATGTTAAGTCACAAGGAGAGAATTATATGCCTTAAACCCAAGATACTTGAAGTTATTAGGAAATGAAGCTAGAATATTTTTTGATTCATGGTAATTTCTATTCCTTTATTAAAATTTTATTCTCATGTGAAGCCTTATAGATGGGCAATGGAGATCAATGTAGAGCTAAAGGAGGGATGGAAAAGGAGAAGTAATTTTTAAAAATACTCTGAGACAATTGGCTACTGAGTCAAATTCATAACAAGAATCTCAGATGCCATAAGAGAATAGGAGAGCCACTGTTCATGTTTGTTAATATTATATTATTTGTTTCAGTGAGTTTTAAATACCACTTCATTGACTATCCAATTCTTTTTTAAAGCAAGAGTCTGATTCTTAACCTAAGAATGTGAGATGGAACTTAGAGATCTCTAAATACATGTTCATGAAAATTAACAATTACCTTGAAAATAAATAAAAATGTTCTGTTTGTTTCTTTCAAGTTATATAACTACTGAATCTTAACTATGGGCCAAACATTGTGTTAGGATAGAGGGAAGTATGTATATACATACACACACACACAATGTATTATATATAATATATAAATGTATTATATACATGTATACATTATATAATATATAATATATACATATATAATACATAATGTATATACACACATATGTAGTATATTTCAGTTTAGTATAGATAAAATAGATGGTTCAGGAAAAATAGCTTAGATTCAAATTTTGACTCATTCACTTGCTAAATCTATAAATTTGGGAAAATTTCCTAAAATCTCTATTTCTCAGTTTCCTCATTATATAATGACTTAAAAATAATATCTATTTCATAAAGTTATTCATTAAATGTTAGCAATTATTTTCTTTAATAACATGAAATTGATAAAATTAAATAGTTAGATAAAATAAATTGTAAAAAGCTCTTTCTTCTTTCAGATAACACAAAAGAACCTTGCATCTCAAAAATATTTATTAATACAATTAAACATGTTCAAATATGTATATAAAGCAACATTTAAAATAAATTATCTTACATTTTAGGTAATTTAGATAACAAGGCAGAAAATGTTATTTTCTCTTTAGGCTTTTATTACAGCTTTTTGATACATCTGCTTTACTTATTTAAATTTTTAAATAAAATTATTTCTAATGCATGTGTACTTAAGTCATTATAGTACTTCAGTATCCTTGTATCCTTTTGATACAAAACATTTATTATACTATTTATTTAATTTTTTTCTTACCAACATAGCTTTATCAGAATGCTGTTTTCCCCATGATTTCCCAAATTAAGCAGCTGTCATACTTACTAACTCATGCAACTCATTATAAACTAAGCCAACAATATAATGACAAGCAATCAATCTAAAATTGTACACAGTATGGGTATAATAATTTTGTATCCTTGAACACCAGGAGTTGTTTTCTTAAGATGAGGGATTATTATTATAAAAAACAAACAAACACAGGGTAACTGTATTTGAAGATAAAAAACAGTGTTCTGTGTCCTCAACTTACAATCAATATTTATGTCTTATAAATGTTTGTAAGTAAAACAATTTTGATGGTTAAACTAAAAGAAATAAACTTTAGCCATTAAAATGTGGAGACTCTAAATATTAATAACTAAGGATAATTAAAACCTAAGAACAAATAGCATTTATACATCAATAGTATTGTTCTACATACATAAAGACAGAGAACCAAAGCAGCTGTTGTTCAAATCCTAGCCTGTTGTTTTCAAGATATGTAAATTTTCAGCATTTTACTTGATCATTCTGTTTCTCATTTCATTTGTGAACTATAAAATGAAAATTATAATAATAGTGCCTACTTGAGAGTGAACTATACAAAGTGTTTAAAGTGGTAATTCATATAAAACATTCCATTTTTATTTGCTGCCATTATTACATTTGCATATGTAAAGTTCTTTAAAGACAATATTATTGTTATTGTTTCTGTTGTTATGAATGCTTTTAATTTAAATTACTGATGATTTTGGACCTCAGTCAATTTCACCCTGAACTGATGAGCCCTAGTTAATGGTCAATATCCATTGATTTCATATACTTAATTATACTTGCAACTTGTGGGTCATTAGTACTCATGACTGTGAATTTTGAAAGTCATATTCTGAAACTTTTGCTGAAAGATTCTTACTTTGCTATAGAATTTCAACCTCTTTCTTTGTCAACAACCTTTTATACACAGGACCAAAGTTCAGAAAGAATGTCCTTTGGCAGTTGCTAACTGTGTTGAAAAATTCTACCAAAGTATTCTGATGAAGACAAGGTTTTGCTACTGTGGAAAGAAAGACATAAAATTTTGAAATGGACAGGAATCAGGGCATTTTTTCAGAGAAAAATCACTGAAGTAAGGATCAAAAGACCTGGATTTTCACATCAGCTCAATCACTTGCTCATTAAGTAATTTAAATTACCTGATTTTCTCTTTCTTTCCATAATAGTATTTACCCCAAACCTGGCTACTTTACATAAGTTACTCACAAGAAATACAGTTCTGAAGCTCAGGAACATGGAAAGGGGAACATACTTACTCTTTGTCTATCCATTTTTGATATAATAATAAGAGCAATATGTCAGTCTTTAATGTGTCATTATATCATCTAAGAGTTGAAAATTAATAACTGTTCAATGACATTTCTTTTGCTCAAAATCCAACACCTACTACAAAGTCCTTTGTGACCTACAAAGCTCCTACCAAACCCACTCATCTATACAGACATTTTGTCAGTTCATCCAATTTAAAGGGAATCAAGATTTATACCATATCCCAATTTATATTTATTTACTTGATTTTCTGGTCCTTGAAAGAGTATTAGTTTCCACAGAGCAGGAACAACATATGTTTTATTCAATCTTTTGTCCTTAGTTCCAAGCATAATGCCTAGTATACAATAAGTGGATAATATATAATATTTAAAAATAAATTAACTAAACTATTACCACAGTTTTAAATACCAACTCAAAGCTGATATATCTATCCCAAAGCTTTATTTCCAACTGAGAACTTTCTCCCAAACTTCATATTTGATTTTCCTAATTTCTACTGAACTCCTCACCTAAAAGATTCATGAGAAGATCAAAGTTAACATTTCCAAATAATTGTACAGTCATTCCCCCCTTCCCTTTTATTTCTCCTATAGCAATCTCAGTTGATAGCATCACTAGCAAATAAGTCAGCAAAGGAGGAAACCTAGTAGTCATTTTTTACTTGCTCCTCTCACTATTCATGTTGGGGAAAAATGATCACACACAAAAATTTAATCTTGTAAATTTGACCATATCACTCAGCTAGTTAAAAGTTTTAATGGATCTTCAGGAGAAAATTAGATAAAAATAAAACAAGACTGTCAGTCAAGATGGTGGCATATGTAAATGTGGTACTCGCATTTGCCCACAATCACATCAAAATTACAACTACAGAGTATCTGCCATTTCATCTAGCCAAATGGAAGTCCTATGGTGAGAAATTTAAAGGAGACTGGTAAGAGAGGCAGAGACAAGGAAGGCACTGATCCCACACTCTTATATGGGGAATAAAAAGAGGAAAAAATATCTCAGCTGTGGAAATTTCTCCTTAGAAGCAAGGGACCCTAGCCTAACAACAGAACCCCATACCCCAATTTTCCAAGGCCAGAAAGAGAAGTCCCCATAACTTCTGGCTATAAAAACTAATGGGGATTATGGCTGAGTGAGACAAAAGTCTTCTAGAGTCCCTGGCAGTACCTCTCAAAGGGCCTGTGCATGGACTTACTCAGATTCACTCCCTTTGAGTTCCATCACTGAGGCTGCATCTCAAAAGGAACTAAGGACATATAGGGAGGAACTGAATTGCCTGATATCAAAGCAAGAGCTGGGGGGCAGCCCTCTGCCAGAAAAGGCCATCATGTCTTTGATGACCCCTCTTCCTCTACAGAGATGGCAGGTGGGTCTCCCACAACCTGGCTCACACTCTTCACCCCACCATGAGTTTCCCTGAGATTGCCTTATCCAACTTGTGGGCCCACCAAAGCTGTTTCCAGTGTCATTCCCTTACAAATATCCTGTCTTGGTTCATGTTTCAGACATTCCTAAAGTCTCTAAAAAATGCAGCTTCTGGCCTCAGCATGCCCTATCCCTCTTGTAAATGACCTCAGGCCTGACACTAGCAGCAACCAACCTTGGTTCACAGCTTGGCCTTGCTTGGGCAACTCAAAGTCTAGCATAGTTAGAAGCCATCTGCAGATCACTTTGTAGCTCATTCCTGATAGCCTCAGGCAGAATACAAGTGGCAGCTGAGCTTGACCTACACCTTCCAGGAGACCCCAGAGACAGAGAATCTGGTGAACAGCTTCATACACATCAAAGCACCACTCAACCATCCACACAACAATGCGCTCAAGAAGTAGGTTCTGTGGGCTCCAGAGCCCCATTAAATTAAGTCCTGCTTTGTGGGGTAGGCCCCTGCTCAGCTTATCTTCCATGGTAGTTGGTGGTTACCTATAGTCCTTGCAGCAGATAAGCCTGGAGATAAATCTGTCCCATTGATGTGCTACATTGATGCTAAAACAGCAACTAAGGCTCAACTACAAAAGGAAGGTGTACACAGCCCATGTGAGGCGAGGTTGCGCCTTGAGTCCCCAGCCTAGGTAATCAAGGAGGCTATGCCTCTGGACCATACAGAACACCTACTACATAAGGCCACTCTTCCAAGATTGAGAGACACAGCTCTACCTAATACATTGAAACAAACATAGGGAAGATGCCAAAATGAGAAGACAAAAAATAAATAAGTAAATGGAAAAACAAAACTCCAAAAAAAGAATTAAACAAAATCTACTAGATACAGAGTTCAAGACACTAGTTATATGGATGTTCGCTGAACTGAGAACTAAAACAGCATTAAAAAAGACACGAAAACATAAGAAAAGAACCAGTCAAATGACGAATAATTTACAGGGAATCAATCAGAGTGTAGATGAAGCCAAAAATCAAATCAGTGATTTGGAATATTAAACAGCATAAAACAGTCAGGACAGAAAGTAAAAAGTTTTTAAAAATCAGGATAGTATAAGAAGTCTCTGAGACAACTTCAGGCATACCAACATTTGCACCATGAGGAAAATGAAAGAAGAGCGAGCACAAGAAATTGAAAGTCTATTTGAACAAACAATGACAGTAAAAGCAGTAAAAGTAATTAGTTACCAGAAAGGGAGCTTCCATAAGACTGTCAGCAGTTTTCTCAACAGAAACTTTGCAGGCTAGAAAGGATTGACAAGAAGAATTCAAAGTCATGAAAAGCCAGGACCTACAACCCAAAGTACTCTAACCAACAAAGCTATCATTTAGAATTAAAGGACAAACAAAGAGCTTCCAAGACAAGATAAAACTAAAGGAGTTCATTACCACCAAACCTTTGAAATTTTAAAGGGTCTTCTTTAAAAAGTAGAAGAAATAAAAGATAAAGCATATAAAATAAAATGGTAATAAATACATATGTATCAATAATTGAATCTAAAAAACAAAATAAATGAAGATGGAGAATAGAAACAGATTCATAGATACAGAGAACATATTGAAGTTTGCCAGATAGGAGTTGGGTTGTGGAGGATGGGTAAAAAAGATGAAGAAATTAAGAAGTACAGATTGGTTGTTATAGAATGGTCATGGGTTGTAAAGTATAGCATAGGGAATATAGTCAATAATATTCTAATAACTATGTATGGTGTCATTTATTGGGTTGATTGCTTTTTAACAAAAGTAATAATTAGAGAATTTAGGCAACTATATTCTACTCTATTGTTAATCTTGATAGAGAGAAGCCAGTGAGATGGAATGAGTATGCATGGCACTTTAATAAAATTAAAAGAAAAAAGAAACTTGAAATGTGAGGTATTATCCAAGGGTTAGAAAACATACTCTCAGGAGAAACAGAAGTAATTAATATTTTTAGACCATTTATTTCATGCTAAATGTTGTAACTATATTACCCATTTTACCTCACAATAAACACTCATCAATATTTTCAATGAGTGAAGAGATGTTGTCCATCATAGTATACCAAGATTATAGCACAGTTATGAAAGTAATAACACATCCCACAATATTTGTTGAAAGAGTAAGAAAAAAAGTCTTAGAAAGTTTAAGTAACATACCTATGTTTTTACATCATAAAATGTTCTAGAATTCAAACCAAAGTCTCTTGATTCAAAGTCCTGTTTATAATAACCATAATGTATTATATCCTTCAGAATTAAGTAATTTTTCTCTCCATTAAGTCCCAGAATTCCAGTGACTTCTATGGAGTTGTTATATATAGTAGTAAATCGACTCAATGATTAATTTGGAAATGAAGAAGTAAAAGTTTATGAATACTCCTAAACTGTGGAACAAGAAGAATGGAGAAACCTTTGGTGGAAGAGGCCACATTCATTTTTTACCAGATTATTATTTTGAGATTATGGAAACGTGTTCCATTGCAAATTTGTAGAATTTGAGACTACAATTGGACATGGAAGTGAAAATGTTGATAACAGTAAAAAGTGGGGCTTGGTTTTCTTAGAGCTAAAGAGTATCATCAATGTGGAGTTGCTGGTTGAAGCTGTAGAAATAGATTGATTCCCTTTGACAGAGAATAGAGACAGACTAAGGAGGTGAGAAAAAACTTCAAGAAATAGCTGCTGAGAGAGAATAGGGAAAGAAAATGAAACCAGCAAAGAACACAAAGATTAGTAAAAAAATGTAGCATGGTTTCTTAATTAGATAAAGAGTGAAACTGGTAGAAAGTCAGTAGTTCATGTCAACAGAGCTTACCAAGGCGTAGGTGTAACAAGGTAGACTCATTCACCCAAGTAAGTAAGGGAGTAAAATGAAAAGGAAGAGATATTCTGAGCAGGCCAGAACTCTCTAGGGTGGGCTGTGCAGGCTGCCAAGAAAGAGTTTCTGCATTAACAGTTCCTCTGGAAGCTGTTGGGTGTTTCAGTCAAACCCTAAGCAAAATATTTGCCTTTGCTTTCTCCCCATGGTATTCTCAGATCCTAGCAAAGAGACCAACAGTATGACAGGCCAGTAGTAGGGATGATAAATTAAAACATGTATGTGGATTAAAGCAGTCTGTCCTATCTTCCATTCTCATCCTGCCTGGCCAGACGCTGCCTAAATAGCTGAAGAACTAAGGAAACTGGAGAGATGAACACTTTCATACTGGAAAATCAGAGATTCTCACATATTGAAATCATCTGTGGTATTTACTAAAATTCTAATTTCTAGGCCTCAGCTCTAGAGATTCTGAGTCAGTGGGTCT
The DNA here is from genome assembly GCF_987537825.1 of Furipterus horrens. Lineage (NCBI taxonomy): Eukaryota > Metazoa > Chordata > Mammalia > Chiroptera > Furipteridae > Furipterus > Furipterus horrens. The sequence goes on from NW_028327182.1 coordinate 40,947,495, forward strand.
TCACTGTTCCAAGCACTTGAATTCCTAAAAGGCTTATGAATGTTTCTGTTGTCCTTTGAACATATTTTTGAAAAAATTGCCTTAGATAGTAGATACTGAGAAAATTTTGTTGATGACATATTTCAAATGATTAATATATATCTGAGTAGATATTCTCTTTTTTTGACTTATACATACTGCTTTGATTACTAATGTTTTACTATTGCATCACTTGCTTCAAAATAAATTATTAGGGTACATATATTAATTGCAACTTAATTATATTAAGTGATATCAAATACACTATTGGTTTCTGTTTTAGAAAAACATTATTAAAATTAATCAAATTTTGAGAAGATTGAGGGTATCGTAAATTATTACCTAAAGACTCTCATAGTTGCACTTTGACAGATTAGTGAGGGTAGCATGTTCAGGAAGTGAGGGCCCTCCCTGAAGAATATTCTGCTTCAAATTTCAATCTAAAAATAGATGGGACTCCAACCAGCCGCAGCTGACATGACATGGAGTCTGGGATGCAATACTTTCAGAAATAATTAGGTCTCAACACATTCAGGATATTATAAATAATAAGCAAAACCTTGAATGGGCTAATGAAACTAAATTAACTTGAGAGCACAGGTGTTTTGTGTTTGGTATGCCTTGCCTTGGCTGCGAGGCAAGCAGATACATTGAACACAACTTAATGAATCATCTGGGAAGGTCCCAAATAGATTACCTCACAGGATCCCAACAGGATGTGTCAAACACTGACTAACCATAGCATAATGAACATTTAAGAAAGAAGATGCACTCTCGAACCTTATTGACTGTAGAGGCAGAGTGATTCACTATTATGCACAAAAGTTCTGAGAAAAGACTGCTACAAGAGTTTCTTGACCATTTGAAGACAAGGTGGTAAGATAAAAACACTAGAACTAAACTAGAGACTCTAGCTGTTTTCCAACTCTAATACCTCTGGTTACATATAGAAGATCTTACATGGTATCTATTAATTAAATGGGAAAGAAATGTTCATAGTAGCTTTTGTATGTTTTTATCCCAGAACTTTATGCTCCAAAAAAGTAACCCATACCTTATATAGAAAACAATATATTAAAAAATTAAAGAAAAATCAGTAACTTTAAGAAGAAGGAGCATAGTAAACTAAATAACTTGAGCCAATTTTGACCCCCTTGATGATACTAAGGCACTTCATAATAATGAACTCTACACTTTGAAATGGTTTGTTGTACAGCTGCACTGAACATATTTGAAAGTTCAAGACTTCCGTGGTTTCTAACCTCCTTAATTTTAGTTATACCACACTTCTGCTTCTCTGAATTGGATGAGGATGAGTTATCTTCTCACAGCTCAGCAACAACCACTGATAAATTGAAAACTATACAAAAACTGAACTTTATTGCCAAAACATCTTTTTTATATGAATGATTAAAAACACTGCAAAATAACTAAGAATTATGAGCTTTCCACCAGACATATTATCAATGAGTACTTAACAATACTGAATGGTGCCCAAAGCTACAGTGAAACTACCTTGGACATCACCTCTTCCCAAATTTTATAACTAAAGATGTCATTGCATTATTCACAAGGGTCTCCTAAATGTAGAGGAACTTAGGGGCAATGGAGTTGATTTTCTACTACCTTTTCAATAGAATTTCCAGGGAAAGATGGGCTACAGAGAACATGCAGCAACAAATGCCAACAGCCAAATCAAAATTTGTTTAACTCATGACGTACATATATTCTTATGAAATAAGGTTTAAACTATATTAATCACATATACATTTATATATTCACTTTTATTCAGCAAATCAAGGCTAGAAGCCCAGTGAGATGAAGTCCCATGAGTTTGTAGGTATGTTTTCATAGTATCAGTGCAATTGTAAAGGGAGGTGATAACATGTAGGTAGACCATTTCAGCGTTAAATAAAAATTCAAAAGCTTTTTCAATGAACTATGCCACATAAATGTTATTATATGTTTCCCAGTGTTATGTAATGTGATGTGTTAGAGGAAAAGCCTCCTAGGATCAATGTGCAGTGAGTATATCTTTTGATATTATCAGATTTTTAATTCTCATGTGTAGATCTTCTCTGAAGAATTATTACATTATTAACTGTATATTATAGGCACTATCTTTCTTTGAGGTTAAGTTTAAAATGTCAGTTTTACAAAAACATAATCTTAATTCAAAAGAGCAATTCAACCTCAGTGGAGGAGCAGAGATAATTGACTACATGGGAAGTCATAAGTCATCAGTACTTCACTTCATTCCATGCATACCTGGCTCTCCTGTGACCAAAATTGATGCTACTTCTCAAACAATCCTTTCATAGGTAAATGACTATGGAGTTCTGTGGCAAATTGCTATATAACTCTTTGCATGTAAAGGGAAGTTGAGCTGGAAATAAACCATATAAAGGGAAGTTTTTGACTTGAAGTGATTTCTGCGCCTGATTTTTCCCATCCTCTGAGTCCCCAGTATTCTCAAAGTGGCTGTGAATGCTCAAATAAACATACAGTGGCTAAGCCCAATGCAAAAACCTGCATGTTGTGTTTCAGGGTTTTTGGTCTATTTCCCTTTAATCATTTGGAATCGCAACTCACCTATTACATACATTTTAAACATAACAAAGTTTATTTTTTTTGAAATATTTTGAAATTGAAAAAATCTATATATTAAATTAACCTTATAGTATTTTGATAAAATACTTCTTTTAACTGTTCGATCCATATTAATATATACCAGAGATAGATGCAATTACATAATTAACTTTTCAAATCCAAGCCGTATCATTGCCTCTACTTCTAATACTTCATTGGAAAATCTGACCTTTATGTCCTCAAGACTCTAATATATTATTTTTCAGAGTTAATAAAAATATTTTGTTGAAAAATCTATGTTTAGGTTTAGAGAGATGAACCATTATATTATATGTATAGTTACACATAGTTAACCACATACTGTGGTGTAGCATTTTGAAATGCTACACTTATAACAAAAAATGATAATTGTGATAAATATATTTTCTAAAACATAAAAATATCTTAGGGTGAGCCCCATTTTCTGGCTAATAACTATAATTCTTTGGGAGGTAAAATGTTACCTAAATATTAAAATAAATAAGATTTATTTTTTTCAGTTCAGTGTATAAAACAAGAACAAATGTATACAAGTCACAAGACAAAAGTTTCAGGTAAAGTGTAAATAATACTGTGACAATTAAGCAATAAGCTGTCGTGTGGAATAAAATGACAATTCTGATGAGCAGTAAAGGAATGCAGGAACAAAATTAATTTATTTTTATACATTAAATGTCTTTTGTGTACCGAGGCCTTGGCTAAGTGTGAGTATTATGTAATACAAGGACCAGCACTTGTGTTTTCCCTGATGCAACTCCCAATTAGGAGGAAATTCTGTGGCCATTAAATGCACCAAATGCAAGGTGCTTTGAATAGGCAGGACCACCTATGTGTGGGCTGGACTCTGTGATGAAGCAAAGGAAATTGGATCTGTGAATATTATTTCTCAGAAGCTTATGATTCAATTGAAAAAGAAAAGACAAGACAGTCACACATAAAGCAAAGATCAGTTTATACATAACTGATCACATGATATGAACAAAGATTGCTTAGAGAGTTCAGTAAAGAAGTGAAATGATATCAGTGGTGATGGAACTGAGTTTCTTTAAGATTAAACTGATACTGGGTTAAACGATGTCTTTACCTTTGACATTTAAGGGACTCAGAATGGACCTTGTTTTGTTTTTACACTTTATCTGTTGCCTGGAGATTACCCTCCAAGTAGCAGCATTGAACAAATAATATGAAAAATATTTGCTACAGGTATATCTTGGGGGTACTGTGGCTTTGGCTCCAGACCACTGCAGTAAAGTGAACCATAATCTTTTTGCTTGCAGGAGATCTTGCATTCAATTTGTTTTTAAAAAATGCAACATCAGTAAAGCCCAATAAAACAAAATGCAATAAAAATAAGATATATGAGATATGACTGTATTATTATTCCTATTTTAATAGTGTGGGATTTGGCACAGAATAATTTTTACTTAGGATCGACCTGCCCTAAATTTAGCATATAAATGCTAGGCTACCTCTTCAAAATACCATATTTTGTTATATTAAGCTGTTTCAAACTCTTTCTTAACTGCACACTTTAAATGGTATTCCAACGGACATTTATTTTAAAATGTGATAAAACATTATAACCACTAAAATCTTTTTTTTAATTTAAATCAAGATGGAAAGGTGTATATGATGCAAATTGTACCATAATTGTAAACAAAATAATTTCTTGCTATATATAAGCTCCAATTTCCACTGACTATCTCATCTATATGATGATTTTCATAGTGGAGTGAAATGCATAAATTCCCTATTTCAGAGGTATTCCACTATAGTAACTGAAAAAAAAAATCCTATTCATTTGAGGTCATTCTTGCTTGTTGCAGAGCTCTGAAAGCTCTATCTCTGAGGGCTGGAATGCTATCTCTTAAATTTAGATGATGCCACTAGGGAATGGTCCTTTTATATACTCTGTTTTACATTTAAAGAAGGATATTTCTCTAAGGATATAAGTCCAACTCTTGCCAAACTATAAATTCAATTGAACTGTTTTTGCAGCTCTTCTTTACTTCTTGATCTATTTTCAAATATAATACATTGAGATATTTGAAATCTCCTAATTTGTGAAAATTACAAATTGACTTTATTGATTATTTAGTGTTCAAATGTTAAAACACAATTTCTATGAATGTCCTTGTCTCTAGTGCTAAAACAATTTAGGCATAATTTCACATGCTTAGTACAAATTCCAATCTTTCTAATCCTTGGGAATAGAAGTAAAATCTTAACACATTTAATTCTAATGTACAATAATATGTTTTTAAAAAGCTTTCAAGTACTACTGCTCTTACAAAGAGTTTACCATTGATTTAAGTTTTGGTAACAGCATTCCCCAATGATTTCATCAATAAAAAGACTAATAATAAACCCACTAATACAGAAGACCACATTCATTACATGAGATATTAAAAAAAAACAGAATAAGTGAGAAAATAAATTGTTTCTTCCTTTATGTTGTAACTTTGATCAATTCTAATAAAGTTTAGCAAACAAAAATAAAACTATGGTAATTATAGCTCAAACACTGGTTTTCTTTGCATGGAATATATGGTTTTAGCTAATTGAAAGATGTATTAGAGTGTTTTCCAAATGGGTGTCTCTGAGTGTTAATATACAAGGTCTGTCCAAAAGGTATACAGTCATGCAGTAATGAAATATAGACATATTTTAAAAGATACAAGGTACAAGAAACATTTTACAAAGGACAATGACATCTTAATCCCCTTCAAAGCAGGCACCTGGGAACCTCACACAGTTCTCCCAATTGTCATCAGCTGCCCCATCATAGTTGTCCTCAATCTCATCATGGTCTAAAACCTCTTCCCTTTCAAAGGTAATTTTAGTTTGGAAAAAGCCAGAAGTGGCAGGGCACCAAATCTAAGCTGAGTCACCTGGGTGATATGATGTTTCACAAAAAAATTCTGCATGAGAGGTCATGCATGAATAGGTGCATTATCAAAATTAAGCTGCCAATCACCAGTTGCCTATAGCTGAGGCCTTATAAATCACCCAAATAATTTCCATGGAAGAATGTTCAAGCTTAATGCAAAATTTGATGCAGATTTATTGCTCTACTCATTCAATCATTTTGAATGCAATGACTACAAGATACACATGCTCACTAAATGGAGTCTACCATCCCCAGTGACTAGTATGGTTAAGTTGTCATTGTTTATGAATGCATATTCCAGTCCACTCTCCTTGGATGCCAGGTTACATCGATGTCATGCACCATTCTCATTATACTGACAATGGCTGAACTTTTTCTGGACATACCTTGTATATTATTGGCTAAATAAATTACACTTATATGTGGGATCTAATGAAAAAACTAAACTAACAAGGAAAATGGGGGCAGACTCATTGATGAAGAGCAGGATGACAGCTAGTGGGTGGGTTGGGGGTGATGGAGTGGAGGGATTGAGGGGAAAAAAAGAAAGGACTCATGGACATGAACAACAGTGGGAGGTTGCTGGGGTGATGTAAGGGGACTATATGATAATGGAAAAATATAAGTATTAAATAAAAAAACAACTATATGATTATAAGAATAACACTTTAAACATAAAACACATATAGATTTAAAGTAAGTAGATTAAGGAATATACACCATGCTAATTCTAATCAAAAGAAAGCAAGATTAGTTATATTTATTTCAGACAAAGCCAACACCAAAGCAAAGAAAGTTATCAGGGCTAAAGGACGTCATTGCATACTGATAAAGCAGTCAATTTTTCAAGTAGAAATAACTCTTAACATAAGTGTAAACTATGTTTGGCAAATACTAATAGAAGCGCAAAGGGAACAGATGAATTCATTATCACAGTTGAAGACTTTACCACCTCTCTCTCAGAAATGGATGAAAACAATAAGGAAAATCAATAAGGAAATAGTTTAATTTAACCACACCATTAGTCAACTGGATATAATTGACATCTAAAGGCCCCTTCATCTAGCAACAGCAAAATACACATTTTTCTCAAGCCTACATGGAATAGTCACCAATAATAGACCACATTTTAAGCCATAAAATATACTTTAACTAATTCAAAAGAATAGAAACAATACAATGTCTACCTTCAGACTACAATGGAACACTAAATGAATAATAGAAGGGTAACTGGAAAATCCCAAATATGTGAAAATAAAAAACACATTTCTGAATAAAACATGCATCAATAAAAGAATCTCAAGAAAAGCTTTAAATAAATGAAGACATCTTAAAATATGCGGGATTTCACAAAAACAGTGTATTGTGGAAATTTATTGCATCTAATGCATGTATATAAAAGAAGAAAGATCTAAAATTTATAATGTAAGTTACCACCATAGGAAATTAGAAAAAGAAGGGCACATTAATGTCAAAGGTTATCAGAAAAAAAATAAAGAGAATTATGTCAGAAATTAATGAGATTGAAAATAGGAAATCACACAATGATCAGTGGCAGACTATAAAGTAGTGCAGCTAACCGTCTTTAAAGTTTCTTTTCATTTAAAATTTGTTTTCATTTGAAAGTTAAACTATGTCTGTGGTATCATCAAAGATGTTTAATTTACAGGCAAGAAGAATGTCAAATGCCTTGCAACTGGATGTCTTTCCAGTAAGACAGTCTTACAGATTTAGAGACTTGTTTGTGGGTTGTGTTACATAAATTAACATGTGTTTTCTGTTTTCAAAGGGCATAAGCCTATGATCTCATTACCTGAGTGATTGTCTGTACATATAGGCCTCACTTAATCCTGTCTGCAGCACTGCCTCCTGAGACTCAATGGTTTGGCTGAAGTAAGTGGCTGGGTTGGTGAAGTTTGGGCTGGTCTGAGGGCTTCACTTTAAAACTAGTTTCTATTTCCTATCCTAATGGCTTGGACAGAAAGGGCACAGAGGTTGAGAGGGGGGAAACCTAAACTATTTCTCTCAGCCCAAACTAAGTATAATGGGAAAAGGGTTTTGGACAGGTGAGATATGCCTGACACACCTTCCTTCAAAGAAGCCCTTTTTTTCCCCTAATGTAGGACATTGAAAAATTAATTCCTGCCTTCTGTTATCTAGTGGTTATGGATTGAATGATGTCTTTTAACCCTGTTGCCAAACATGTTACCCCCAGAATACAAAAAGGGTCCCAATCTGTTAAAGAAGCATGCCGTTGTCTGGGGACAGCCAACTGACCTGGAGTCTGCACGATCCTTCCCCATGTGGGAAGGCCAGACTCCCCTCCACACCCCCACTCTTATTAGAGATTTCTGGACCCAAGGGTAGGTAGGACGACGACCATGTCCAGCTTGAAGCAGCTAGAGGAGCTTGAGACCTTTGCCCATTGTCCTTTATAAGATTATAAAGGGTCTTAAGTCTGAGAGGGAGGGATTGTTATTTTTATTGTTAAAATAATTAATCATTTATTTTTAAAAATGAAAAGAAGAATATATGAAAGGGTGAAGCGGGAGAGCTTGTATGTACGACCCATGGGCATGGACTTGGGGATGGTTGCTGTGGGAGTGGGGGTGCTGGATGGAGGGGAGCAAAGGGGAAATAATTGGAACTATTGTAACAATATAATCAATAAAATATACTTAAGAAAAGAAATACTATGAGGCATTAAAAAAATGAAAATAGGAAATCAATAGAGAAATATCAATAAACTGAAAAGGTGGTACATTAATAAAATCGATAAAAATCAATAAGCTTTTAGCTAGGTTAAGAAAAACGAAGAGGACACAAAAATTTAATATCAGTAATTAAAGAAGGGAAATCATAGAATACTGAAGAAAGAAATTGAGGAAGATACAAATAAATGGAAGGATATATTCCATTCATGGACTGGAATAATTAACACTATTAAAATGTCAGTATTTCCAAAAGCAATCTATAAATTCAATGCAAGTCCTCTTAAAGCACCAATGGCATATTTTATAGATCTAGAACAAATACTTCAGAAATTTATATGGATCCCAAAAAGACTCCAAATAGCCACAACTATCATGAGAAAGAAGAACAAAGCTGGAGGGATCACAATATTTGATATCAAACTGTACTACAAGGCCACTGTAATAAAAAAAAGTCTGGTACTGACATAAGAACACACCCATAGATCAATGGAACAAAATAGAGAGCACAGAAATAAACCCATGTTTTTATGGTTAATGAATATTTGACAAAAGGGGCAAGAGCATACATGGAGTAAAAGTAGCCTCTTCAATAAATGGTGTTGGGAGAACTGGACAGGGACATGCAAAAAAAAAAAAAAAAATGAAGCTAGAACACCAACTTATATCATACACCAGAATAAACTCAAAATGGATAAAGGACTTAAATATAACTCATAGTTCCATAAAAGTCCTAGCAGAAAATATAGGCACTAAAAATTTCAGATATCCCATGTAGCAATATTTTTGCCAATATATCTCCTAAGGCAAGGGAAATAAAAGAAAAAATAAACTAATGGGACTAAACCAAACTAAAAAGCTTCTGCACAGCTAAAGAAACCATCATCAAAATGAAAAGGAAACCAACTGTATGGGAGAATGTATTTACCCATGATACATCAGACAAGGGATTAATATCCAAAATATATAAAGAACTAACATTATTTAACACCAGAAAGTCAAACAATCCAATTAAAAAATGGGCAAAGGATGTGAATAGACACTTCTTCAAGGAGGACATACAGATATGGCTCATAGACATATGAAAAGATGTTCAACATCACTTGCCATTAGAGAGATGCAAATCAAATCCACAATGAGATACCACCTTACACCTGTCAGAATGACAACAAGTACTGGCCAGGAAGTGGAGAAAAGGAAACTCCAGTGCATTGTTGTTGAGAATGCAAATTAATGCAGCCACTGTGGAAAACAGTATGAAATTTCCTAAAAAACTAATATTGGAACTGCCTTTTGACCTAGTGATTCCACTGCTGGGAGGATAGCCTAAGAATCCCGAAACACCAGTTCAAAAGAAACTATGCACCCTTATGTTCATAGCAGCATTACATACAATAGCCAAGTGTCGTGTCAGGGTGACCATAGCCAAGATTCTTGCCTCCACATGCGTGTATTTTCATTTGCCTAGGTCACCTTTATCTAAGAGAATTCTTTCTGCAGAAGCATTACACAGCTCAAACTGGCCAGGTGCTACCTTTGTTAACTTCATGTATATATTCTGGTCCATGTTGTTCAAGCAATATAGATGATATTGGCTCCCTAAGTCCTTGCCTGCTGCTGCAAGATGAGACTGATGGCAAATGATCCTTTGGCCTCTGTTTTCACTCGTCACCACCAGAATTGAAAGGCAGATCCTACTGTTCCTGTCCTCACCAAGAGGAGTGAGATTAAACTGGTGTAAATTTCCTCTACAATGCTCTAATAAGAATTTTTAAAAAAGAAGGGAGATCACTACAGATTCTATGGGCATTAAAAATTCAATAAAGAAATAATAGGCCCACATATTTGATAACCTGGATAAAATGCCACAATTCCTTGAAAGACAAAATTGCACAAAACTCACACAAGAAGAAATTGACAAAATGAATAGGCTTATATTTATTAAAGAAATGGAATCAGTAATTAATAAATTTCCAAAACAGAAAG